>NW_027281844.1:0-100043 GCF_046629955.1 Centroberyx affinis
GCTACCTTTCCACGGCCACCTACGAGAAGACGGACCCCTTGGAGGTGGAGAGGCAAATTCGCCTGGTGCTTTTTGGCTTGTGCGTAACCATCGCCGCTGCTACCTTTGTCGGAGGTGTGTATTCCCTCCTCTCCCTCCTCCGGATGAGGAGAAAAACCTCGCTGTGTCTCATCGTGGCTTCCATGTCGGTGGACGACCTGCTCAGCGTGGTCCCTCTCTCCCTTTTCATGCTCCTCCAGTGGGAAAGAGACGGAGGTGGAGAGTCGGGGAGCCTGTGCACTTTATCGGGACTTCTCTATGTGTTCCAGGGTGTTTCTAGCAATATGAAGGCTTGCCTTATAGCAGCCTACACTTTTTATGTTACAAAGAGATTTGGAGTGCTTCAGTCTGTCCGCCGGCCCTTGAGAGTGATGTGGGCCATCGCCGCTGTGTGGGCGGTCAGCCTGGCCGTCAGTGTGTTACCTTTGTGCGGATGGGGCAGCTTTACACCGGCCTCTCTCGGCTGTTTCCCAGAGAGCGACAGTTTTTACATTCTGCTGCTTTTCTCTTTATATTCCCTGTGTTTCTGCGGCTTGTTGTTTTTCTTTGTCCCCCTCACCTACCAGCTGCTGTGCTCCAGGGAGCCCCAGAGGACACTGCTCTACCCGAGCTATTTGGAGATGGCGAGAGGACTGAGTGGCTCCGCTCCCCTCTGCGATCTCCCGTCCTTCTCCCGGGACAGCCTGAACAAAAGTTTCGGTGCCTATAACGAGCTGAGCCCAGGCTCGTTTGGCACAGGGCTGGAGCTCACGGAGAAGGTGGAGACCAGTCTGTCCCCGGCCTCTGACACCGGGCAGATGGATGCTGCTGTCGGGGACACACCGGTGGTGTTTGCACAAAAGCGCTTCTCCATGATCCTGGCGGTTGTTCGAGTTATTTTATGGATGCCAATGATGGTAAGCATGCAGCGTAACAAAAGCATAATGATACAGTAAATTAAACCAAAAGTAACAGCCCCATAACATTTAGAACTAGGCATATACTCTACCATACAAATGCCCATCTTACAAAGTCATCCAATCCAGTTTGCAGTACATCTGCAAACTGAGTGAGATATTTTTTTTTACCTGTTTCCAATGCAAATGAACTCATTTCAAGTTGATTCAAGTGTTATTTTCTTGATACTGGACGCATCTGTCCCATTTTGCTTTGTTCCAAGATACTGACACAATCTGGCACAGTTGCCTATTTCACTTGTTTTAAGAAAAATAAGATTCCAAGACTGAATCTGAGACTAAATGCCTTGGTAAGAGAGACATGTTTTGTTGAGTTTCCCAAATATTTTCATGTCAAAGCTCCACCAATAGATACACACATTAGGCCACAGACTCCCATTTGATAACATTTTGTCTGAGGGATCCCCATCTGAGAAGACTTCTGTTGTTCCATATGATTTGGTACAGGACAGGACAACTACTGTGGGTGGGGAGATAATGGTGACAGTGTGGAATCTATGGATGAATCAGAATAGAGATTCCTATTTAATTCTCTCAGCGCCCTTTCTTGAAATGAAAAGAAAAAAAAAAAAAAATAAACCATTCCTCATTTTGCTGAGGGGCCCTGGAACCCTCTCAAGGACCGTTGGGCGTCCCTGGACCCCACTTTGGGAACCACTGCCCTACTGTACAGGCCTAAAGGACTGACATGCTTTCATTTGTGAGCATATTAAATTCATTAATCATGTGACACCTCTAAAATTTTAATACCATTTAGACATCTCACCATGATAAGCTGTCTCATTAAATGTTTGTTAAACACTGATGTTTTAAAAAATGAACATAAGGATTATGTATAGTTGCATGATGACATTGAATGATGACATTGAGTTGTGCTATTACACATTTTTTATGTGCTCAAATCAAAAAATGATTTTGAGTGAGAAATACTATAGATAGCAGGCCATGATGGACAAACAAAATGAGCTTTCAACATTGGCAACATTAAAAATCAGCAGAACCATATGAGCTGGATAATACAGATAATGTTGAAATATCACAGTAGCTCAGAAATAACTCAATTAGACAAGCAGGGCTTCTTTCTCTTGTGGATAGTTTTTTTTGATACACATATTTCTTGGCCTGCCTTTGGAGGTTTCCATTTCATTCCTCATGTCTGTGTGTGTTTCCATTGCCAATATCTATTTTCACATGTTCTACAATGTGCTTATTCTATGGAAGGGTTGAAGGACAATTTTAGTAGAACGTTGCACCCATTGTATATCCTGGGCCACAATGGTTGAGTCATACAAACATCCTTAATAAAGGGTGATTTTCTAGTAGGATTAGTCATTTAAAAAAACAGTAATTACGTTATTGCTATTTAATTTAATTAGGGCCACCATGTAACCATGTTACTCTTTGGCTCAGCATTGAAGAAAAAAATGCCCAGTATGGGTTTGGATCTGTGTTTCTTTCTTTTCATTTATTTGTCTCTCTACTCCCCACATCCTAATGCATATTGAATAGCTGACCCATGAATGAATCAATTTCCCCTGTCTTTCATTCACAGACTTTGGTGCTGGTGCGTCACACAGTGAATGCACGCAGCTCCTCCCTGGAGACGCTCAGCTTCTTTCTCACCTTGCTTGCCCCTGCGGTCACTCCACTGTTTGTGCTGTCCGAGCGCTGGATCCACATGCCCTGTGGCTGCTTCATTAACTGCAAACGGGATCGGACGCAGGAACCCTCAGGTAGACCGTGGCCTAACACAAATCTACTCACATTGTAACTTCAAGGGTAATGAGCTCCAGAGCCAATTGCACAGTGTGAAATATAGCCTACTTGAATTTTTTAGCTTGAGTGTGCAATGAAATTATAATTATTCTCAATTACTTTTTCTCCACAGTGGTGAAAAGGAGATTGGAGTTCAACCTCTCGTTCCAGCAAGGCTATGGAGTGTACAAGTTATCCCACGCCACCAAGTCTCATCACAGCCCGTCCATCGAGAAGCCGGCCTACCACAGCCTCTTTAACTGTGACTACCCTAATACCCGCCTCCATGCGCTGGAAAGCGGCGGGCTCTCCAGCTTGGAGGCCGATTTTGATTTCAGCACCACGTGCCCGGTGGACAGCTCCTCTCACGCAGACCTGTTACTAGAAGCAGAGGCCGGCGGAGGAGAGGCCCTTGCAGATTGCGCTCCGCTTCCCCACGAGAACCACGGAGACGATGATGACTTCCGCTGCGTCCCTTCCCTCTCTGGCCACCACCGGGAGCAGGACCACAATCTGACCGACACGTCGTCGGTGTTCGAGGAGCCGGAGAGGAGGCTGTCGCACGAGGAGTGTCGGAAAATCGAGCTGACGGACTGGGAGTGGTGCAGGAGCAAATCAGAGAGAACACCCAGACAGGTAGACCACCGCCCAGACATTGACCTATCACTCATGACAGTAGTCAGTGTATTAGGCTGATGCTGAACCATTAAATCACGTAATTTGTATCATTCTGCAGTTCATGGTTGGCATTAATTGAATTTTCCTCAGTCAGCACTCACCAGATACTCAAGAGATCGGCCTATTGGTTATTCTGTACTAGTCAAACAACTGTTACAATATTGCATGCAGCATCTGGTAATGTAACTGAAGAGGCAATTTACTTATATCATTCTGGAGTGATTAAAGTGCCTCAGGACCATAAAAGGGATGGATTTTCCATCTCCCTATAGTACCTGTGTGCAAAAGGAAATTAAATGCAGCCTTTCTCCAACCATTGCACCTGTCTGGCCTGGTTAGGCAGAAGTACAGAGATACAGACAGACACACAGCTGGTGGGCTAGGACACAGTCTTTACATAGCCAGCAAGTGTGTGTGTGTGTGTGTGTGTGTGTATGTGTGTGTGTGCGTGTGTGCGTGTGTGCGTGTTGTGTCTGTCTGAATGCCTGTCTGACTTTCTGTTTGTTGGTCTGGTGTCTTGTTTTTCTCTGCGTCTGTGAATATGCCTCAGTATAATCAAGCTGACACACTGGCAGTTGCGCATGTGATTTAGATAAAATGGTTAAAATCCCTTCTTCCTTAGCCTTTTTTTTCCTCCTCTCCTCTCCTCTCCTCTCCTCTCCTCTCCTCTCCTCTCCTCTCCTCTCCTCTCCATACAACAACATTATCTGTATGTCTGCTAAGCTTCAGTGGGTTCTGACTAATAGAGCAATTGATCAAGATACTATCATCAACATCCCATTTAAGTAACTAATGTCAGCCTGTCTTTCAAAACCAAAGAATCAATCAGTGTTACTCCACAAGCACTCTCACTGACAGGTCTCCCTGTTCATTTGATTCAGTGTTGTGATTTTTGGTTTCGAAGATTGTCTGTTTACGGTTTCAGGGTCCGTCTTATGTAGATGTGATTGGCGAATGGAAAGTTAGCTCTCGTTATACATATATTATATGTGTGTGTGTGTGTGTGTTTGTCAGTGTGTGTCCATGTGCTTTTGAAAAGATGGAATGAAAATGGAATGAAAAATGAAACAGAATGCACTTTTGATACATGTTTTAGACCACCCACTCACTTTCCAGAACACACACACCCACACACAAATGTACACCCGTACACAGGACGCAAGCAGATGCAAATTAGTGTATTTGTAGGGTTGCTATGTCTGTGTGCCTTTCATGTATGGATCCTTCTTCACCCAGTGTTTTGCTCATAAATTTATATGCACAATAATTAGGACCACATCAGTACTGAGGTCACATCAGTGCTGTGCAGCTGCTATCCACTGATCCATTTCTACATTTCTGTCCTCTGCACTTTCTAAACATGTATCCGAATGCCAGAACTCTCTCTGTGTTTTTTGTTGGACACCGGGTCCCAAATGAATTGTCTAAAAAGGACAAAATAGTAAATGCTTAATGCTTAATGTTTAATGTATCCTGGCAGTGGAGATAATTGACACGGAGGAAGGAACAGCCTCACTCTGTTCCAGAGAAACAGCAGTGCAGCCACAGGCATTACCTTTGAAAGTGACAGTAATTGCGAGTTTCTGAACAATAACACAATGAGCTTGTAGTGAACTTGCAAAACAAACTGGGACATGAACACAGAGGCTGAAAACATGCAGACATGTGCTCTCTCTCTCTCTCTCTCTCTTCCTCTATCTCTCTCTCTCTCTCTCTTCCTCTCTCTGTCTCTCTCTCTCTCTCTCTTTCTCTCTCTCTCTCTCTTTCCCTCTCTCTCTCTCTCTTTCTCTGTCTGTGCTCTACTTAAAAGTCTGAAATGTTTTGGTTTGAAAATTGCCAGAGGGTGGAAAATCCATGGAGCATGCATCTACAGCTAGGCTTTGGCACTCACTTTGCATCATGTATAAGTTTGAGATGCTGACTGCTGGCTTGTTTGTGTGCATATGTGTGTGTGTGTGTGTGTGTGTGTGTGTGTCCTACTTCTCAGTTTCTTATTTGGCAAACTCTGTATATTATTTTCTTTTGTGAGTTGGAGGCTTATTCATTGATTGGGATTAGTAGAATACAAATACAATTATATGTGCAGTTACGCACTGCATGCGCGCGCACACACACACACACACACACACACACACACACACACACACGTACACACACAAACCAAACAGCAGATGAAAGACAAAAAAATAACAAAATAAAGTCACACCCACCCCCCACCCACACACACACAAACAACAGATGAAAGTCAAGCCTAGATGGTATATGTGATTTATAGTTTCCTGGCAGTGTTTTGTTCCTCGTTAGCAGGCTAGATGTCATTACCCAGCGTCTGTCCTCCTTACTGTCAGCCCCTCTGGCCTTCAGCGTCCACAGGGAGAGGTGGAATTAAAGCTTAAAGACATCTTTACCCTCTCTGTGACTTTATACACTCTGTTAGCAAGCACAGACCTGGGGGCGCGTTCACAAGCCCTCCCTTTCTCTGAGGGCAGATGGAGATCCAATGGGGACTCAGACATAGGAAAACGATCGGTAGAGAAGATTGAAACCGTCATATATAAATACAAGTCATATGCACGTTTTACTATAGCAAGAAATAATTGCGAGAATTGCTAAAAAGCTGCACCATTCCTAATGATTACAAATGGAACCATCTAAAATTACCCAGCTGTCTACATTTACACTGGCGGCAATTTCTGTCTCTGCCTCTCTCTAAGTCTAAGTCTCTAAATCACCGATAATTTGCTTCTCCGATCATCTCTCACATTTTTTTTTCTCACATTTCACTTTCAACTCTGTTCAACTGCGTGCCTCCTATTTTTGCTTCTTTCCTTATTTTTCTATTTTTGTACCCCCTCTCACCCCCCACTGTCTGTGCTTCCCGCGCTGATGGGATCTGGCCATTATCTGATTTTATTGACAATGTGTTTTCAGCTCAACACGGCAGGCTTTTGCGCTCTTTCTTTCTCTCTTCCTCTCTCTCTCTCTCTCTCTCTCTCTCTCCATTCACATCTCTCTCTCTCCATTCACAATGTGGCAAAAGGAATGAAGTTGTTAATGCAAGTGTCAGGGAGAGATGGAAGATTGACATCCTCTTTATTTCTATTGTATGTTGCAGTCACAACCAATCAGATCATTAGATTGAAATAATCTAAATAATTTAGACGGCTTAGTGAGATCTGCCAGAGTCTCCCTACTGTCACAACATATGATGCTTCTCCTCTCCCCTGCTAGCAATATGCGTTTGCTCACACACATCAAGATGACAGACTCACTTTGATGCATGGTGAATTAAAACCCATGAAATCAATATGATATTAAAATGGGAGTGCTATAAATGGACCCTCTAATTGAAAAGATGGCTTATAGAAGAAGCAACATATTCAGAATAAGATACCTCATCAACAATTGAAAACCTTTCAAAATGTGTGATTATTTGTTTTTGATTTGATTGATGCTATGCACATTGAAAACGAATTAGTCACTACACCTACTCAACATCTTTTAGACCCAGTGCCAGCCACCGTCTTTTTACTATGAACCTGAAAGGTTTCTAGAAGCTTCTAAATGCACTTAGCCCTACCATGTAATTTTACCAGCAAAGTGCTCTTCACAGGGGCTCTCACATGTAAGCTTCATTAACTCTTGGGATGTAAATGTTCGGTTAACACATTCATCTCCCTGCCATGGACACAATCTAAGCTCAATTAGTTTGAACAGAGGGAACAAGAAGCAGAAAAATACTTGTAGGTGATGTAAAGTATGGCACACTGTCTACTTCCAGTCAATAACACAACGATGAACAGCCAAGAGGGAACAAGATGTTAAAAATAATCATATTCTCACAGGGAATCACAGCTGTCAACTTCATAAATCAAGATGTGGTGCTAGATGTAGACATGAAAGCATGTTCTTCACAGTGGCTGTGGTGTGTTTTTGTTTTTTGCCGTGCAGCGGTCGACGGGTGGTCTGTCGATCCCCCTGTGTGCCTTCCAGGGCACCGTATCTCTGCAGGCACCCACAGGGAAGACCCTCTCTCTCTCCACCTATGAGGTCAGCAGCGATGGACTCAAAATCTCCCCCAACAATGCCAGGAAGGTAACAGCACTCACTTCAGTCTCTTCTGCTAAATGGCATATCATTTTTGAGCAGGGCTGGGTTCAGTTATATAGGTATGAACGTGAGTGAGAGTGATTATCTGTCTATTCGTATTAGCCCTGGACTAGTGACCGGTACAGTGTTTCTCTGCTCTTCTGCCCAATGCATGCTGGGATAGGCTCTAGCAGGAATAAGTGGGGAAAGAAAATGAATGAATGAGAAGGTTGGCATACCCAAACTGCAAAGAAATAATTGAGAATGAATGCAACATGTATCATTTAGTCTTTGAGATTCAATGAATTGAAAGTAAGTTGACCTCTAGTATAGTGGCCAGAGATAGGCAATTTCCAGTCTTTTCAAGGATGGTTAATTACAATTTTTATTGATCAAATCAATTAAATGAATGGAAGAGTTTGGTTTCTGAACATCTGTTGCATACAACAACAGAGAAGCATTTTTCTTTTAAAGCTAGGCTACTATCTGGAGTGACGTTAATGCAAAAAAAACAAAAAACAGACCAAAGTACACCTAGTTAACAGTTTACTGCTGTCAAATTGCTGCCTGTGGCTATCAGAATGGCCACAGCAAAGCAGCAATTTGTAATCTTAATACACACATTACCTCACATACACCTGCATATACATGGCTGCCAAGTTTAATCTGGATTCACAAACTGCTCTGACCTATATTAATGAAGCTACAGCACGTTAAGACCCAAGTAAGTTAATGCTGGACTGGAGTCCACTGTTCAATGAATTCTTGGAGTGAATTACTAAGAAAGTAAGATAATCTTTCCATGGGAAGAATGTTCAGTATTTTAGCTTATCACTAGAGCTGCATGATCTTTGCAATGATTTGAAACATTGATTAATCATGCCCATCCCCAGTGTAGTACAAGATAAGAAGAAACTTTAATCTGTAGCATAAAACTCTCTGCCTCTCCCTCCAGGTGGAAGTATACCGCTCCAAATCGGTTGGTCACGAGCCGAGTGCAGACGACCCCGCATCAGGAGGCCAGGCCGGGGATGTGAATGTTGGCGGGGTGGGGATGGGGATGGGGATGGGGATGGAAATGGAGATAGGGATGGGAATAGGAGCCGGGGTGGGGGACACCAACGTCAAGATCCACCTGGAGGTTCTGGAGATCTGCGACAACGAGGAGGCCATGGACAGTGTCTCCATCATCTCCAACATCAGCCAGTCCTCCACCCACGCCCGCTCCCCGTCGCTGCGCTACTCCCGGAGGGAGAACCGCTTTGTCTCCTGCGACCTGGGCGAGACGGCCTCCTACTCGCTGCTCATCCCCAGCAGCGGCAACCCGGAGGCAGACAGCATCAACATCAGTATTCCTGACACAGTGGAGGCCCACCGGCAGAACAGCCGACGACAGACCCAGGAGAGCTGCGGGTATCGGGAGGAGATACAGCTGCTCAACGAGGCCTACAGGAAGCAAGCTGGGGACAGGGAGGAATGACATACAGGACGGCAGGAGGCGGATCTCAAAAGGCAAGGAGGAGGTCAAAATGCACCACTGACTGAAAAGGCTAACAGACAAGTAGACTACTAACGGTTACACATTCGCTTCTTTCTGATCGCTATTGTAATGGGACTGACAGGTGTAAGAAATGGAGACTGCGCTTAAGACTGTTATCATAACCTGTCTGCATCCTCTCGTACTTCCTCCGCAGATAGCATTAAGACAGCAAATACATCTTCTGTCCGTAGAGTATGTGAAGATAGATTAGACAGTAAAAGAGATAGTGACAGAGATAGTAGTAAATTGTAGTGAGAGAGCGAGAGAGAGAGGAAGGCAGGGGAGTAGGAGGGAGAGAGTATTCCAGCTGCGACTCAGTATTCCTGCCAAGACTTTTACCATATGGCTCATCATCATAAAAGCGAGGGACAGAGGGGGAGAGAGAGAGAGAAATTCACTCAGACATCGAAGGGAGGGGCGAAGGGTTCGTTCGTCACACGTCTGACATGGAGCTGCTCCTCCAGACTACGTCACCAGTGACTCAATAGGGGGGGTCACCTGACCCATGTGTCTGAGTCATCCTCGTGTGTGTTTGTGTGTGAGTTTTTATGTGTGTGTCTTTGTGTTTAGCTCGCAAAAGCAGCCTTGCCCATAAGGATGAGGGTGCCGGCTGTAAGAGAATAACGCACAAATTTGTATGTTTGCGATAATCTGCTGCCAAATGTGTTCATATATTTCCCTGATAAGTATGTGTGTTCGTTTGTTATTATGGAAATGTGTGTTTACCATTGCACCTAGCTTTGTTGAGTGTTTAACATACATTGTAGTATTCATGTTGCTATTGTCATATGAGAGAGACCACTATCCATGCCAAGCCCCAGAAAGCAAAAGGAAAGGAGGAAGAAAAGAGAGGGAAAGAAAGGAAAGGCAGGCATTTGAGAGAGACGGAGAGAAAGCGAGTGATTTTTTTGCAAAAGAGGTCGAGGGGATACTTATGCAGAGCTGTTTTCTGCTTCATGTACATTCAGTGCAATTTAAATGAGTGACAGTGTGCATATTTTACCACAGTAGGCAGCATATGAATGTGCATTCCTGAACCACTTTAGGGATCATCTTCTCTGCCCTCTCAGTTCACTGCCTATCTAATCAGTGAGTTACCTGGGCCGCTCTTTTCCATCTAATACATGCATAAATCCAGGACTGGAATAAAATATTCATAGACATATTGTGTATTTCAGTACCGCTTTGAATGGTGATATGGACTGTGGACACCTTCAAGAAGAGCATTAATCTATATTCTCTTTTGCAGATAATATAAATATATTCGCATATCCACACACATGCACATAATTACACATGTGCGTGCACATACAAAAAACAGCAACATAGTTAAATAGGTGTTTCACACTAATTCTCTTGACTGTATATTTATTTGAGTTTGTATTATGATTGTGTCTTTTATATACAGTATGTTGGTTATTTGGGTGCTCGCCCTTCAACACATGATCAGCACTTTGTCGACTTCTTTCGCAGGCTTTTGAATTGTCTCTTAGCAAAGGCCCACTTCATCAGTTGCGACATGTTTTATCCTCCATAAGAATGTGCTCATTAAAGATTTATACCAGAAAATTGCCTCCAACAAGACTGCGTTGCATTTCTATTTAGAGTGCTCCTGGGCAAAATGTATATTAGGAAAATAATCATGTACAGTCGTATGAATCATAATGAATGTAAACTTGTATTAAGCCAACATCATGCTTTTATAATGAACAGAGACCATTTCAGCCGTTAACGGTGCCAAAGGTTTCAGCTGCACACAGCTTTATCTCTTCAGCCTAACAGAGTGGAAGCAATTAGATAATTTGCTCACTCCCATTTCCAAACGGTACCAAAGTTCAACTCCTGGTCAAGAGACTGCATTCTGATAAACCAGTTTGATCAATAAACAGTTGTTTTCCCTGTTTGTGAGAATTAAGAATTGCACATCAGTTATAATGTGTTGCATGTTTAATCATTCACGTCAACCATCTGGACTGATTTATTGACACACAATTACACAAATAGAATTCTATAACATGCTTAATAGAAGCAAATAAACAGCAATAATTAACTAGTTAAGAGACTGACCTAGATAGATATTGTGTACAACAATCCTTTTTGTTGTGCCTCAAGGATGAGTGATGTGAATCCACAACAGCTGTAAGATATTTTTACTGTCCTCTTATTAGTGCGTACAGATTCAGATGACATAATATCAACAGTAGAGACACATTTTACTTGTGTTTTAGGGAGCTTTCACTACCTTACAATATTAACAAGATTTTCTACATGTGTGTATGTACAGACATTTGGAGGTATAGTCTTTGTGGAAGGAATGTAGAGGAGAGGAGGAAGGAGAGAGGGGTGGAAAAGCAAACAGCAGGAGAGCGGGAGTGAGAAAGAAAAAGGGAGAGAAGTGGAATACAGGAGCAGTGAATACAAAAAAAATATTTTTTAATCATAAAAGCCTCTGGCCTGCAGCTATTTCTGATGTTTTATCAGTTCTGTGTGATCCAAGGACTTTCACCTCCCACTCACAACCTCACATTATGCTGAAGCAATAGCAGGTAAGCCTGCATCAAAATGGCACCGTTTGAGATCTTTAGATTGGCACTGTGTCTGCAGGCACCTTCAATGAGTACAGTATGCATTATTGAATATGTAAGAAAAAAAAAAATCAGAAACAACCCATGTTAAAACATGATGTTGCTTTTCATCTCAGTTAAATAATTCATCAGGGTCAGAGATCGTTTGTGTGCATCACAGAAAACAAAGTGTGCAGAAACACATGGAGATGAGTGGGAGGAGGGGGCTCAAAGCATATTAAACAGTCCTTTCTACCTTTTATCTCCTTTTGTTTCCACAACCCCTCCACTACTCTATACGCTCTCTCCCTCTTCTGTATGATTTCTCCCCCACCGACCTCACACATCTCACCTTCAATCCCTGCGCTTGTTATACCCCCCTCCTCCCTCTCGTTCTCCACTATTTTTCTGCTCTTCTCCTCCACCTTCTCTCTTCTTTCTCCAACTAATTTTCAGTCGCACTCCATTTCCCCCTCGGAGCTGCGAGCCACAAGCTGGGATATTGATACGGCTCACATGCTGCAAATAATGACAAACCGGAGATAAAGGTATTGGCAGCAGAAGAGAAACGCTGCAAGTGACTTCTGATTCAAACAAAAACATATAGATGAAGGCATTTTTTTTTTTTTTTTTTTGACATTGAGCCTTGAATAATTCTGATGTGACTGGATACAGCAGAGCCAGATAGAGTGATATGACGCATGGGGAATGATAGATGAATATGGTACAATAAAGAATAGGCAAATTCAGTAATTATAGGAACTCCCTTTTGTTCCATATGATACATATGATTCCATAAATGTGATCATATGCAATGTGGACAATACTCGTAATCATAGACAATTTTGTAACTAATTATCATCCCTGAGATTATAACACAGTGAATCATCTGGCAGCAAGTCACATTGTTTTCTCCCATGAATTTGGGAGGGAATACTAGTTAGGAATTGCATTTTCAAATTTTGGGAAGTATATTTTTCTTATTCTTTAATATTTTGGACATTCTAATAGAATTTCCTCTCTCTCTCTCTCTCTCTCTCTCTCTCTCTCTCTCTCTCTCTCTCTCTCAAGGGTTAAGATTAGGTGTGTAGTGGTGAGAGGTAAAGTTAGGAGTTAGGAGTTAGGGGTTAGGGGTTAGGGAATGAATGTAGTCATTGGGAGGTCCTTACAAGTAGAGTGCAGGCTACACGTTTACAAATAAACGTGTAGGCTATGTGTGTGTGTGTGTGTCTCTGTGTGTGTGTGTATGTGTGTGTGCCCATCAAACACTGAGCAAGGTACATAATATGGCAAGCCGTTGTAACATTTATTAGCCTGGCCGGATTCTCATTACTAGTTAAAATGATAATTTAAGGTATCTCTAATTAGCCTACATTTTGACTAGTAAGATTTAAGTTATTTTTGCCATTATGTTGTATGGAATCTCCATCACTAATTAGAGCGAGTGAGATTAGCAATCATGTCTAATTTTCTGTAATAATGTCATTAGCCTATCAGATCCATCTATGGCCCATATCCAACAAACCTGCAGCAGTTTGGGGGCCGTCTCGTGGATGGGCCGTCTCCACTTGAAAGCGAGGAGCCAACCTCCTTCTGAGCCAATCACGGGTCGTTGTGTTGCGTCAATTTACGTCGACTGATTGTTCTGACGTTGACAGTGTGCGACATGCCGGATGCAATGCGAGCAGTTAATTTGGGTACATCTTTGACAGCAGCATCACAACGTTGCCGTTTATAGGTTTTATCTGTGAATTAGCGCTTTGGTTTGCATTAACTTATCGACCGTCTGCATGTGCTTTTGAGCAGCACACTTTCAGCTTCTGTGACTGTTACTCAAATCAATGCCAGACAGCTTGAAGCTAGCTGTAGCCAAATAGCCATAGGAGCATTTAAAGTATCTCTGCTTTAGCTAACGGTTGGCAGCGCTAGCCAATTGACAAGCTATAGAATCAGGACGGGCTCAAGTCATCGTGATTTTATGCTGATTCACTGATACACAGTGACACCCGATTTCTGACAGCATTGTTTGCATTTCGTGCTAGCGCTGCTTGTCTGTGAAGGAGGTATGAGTTATGGATATGGTGGAGGTGGAGGTGGGAGAAGAGGCAGAAGAGGAGGTCGAGGTTTCGGAGATGGAAACAGAGAGAGATGGGACAGGGGAGGAGGAGGTGGAGGTGGAGGTGGAGGAGGAGGAAGGGGATACTCCAGAAGTACCGACTTCGGTTCTCGTGATGACCAGGACCGGGGCGGTGGACAACGGGACCGTCCTCCGCCACATCTGAAGGGTCGGGAGATTGGGCTGTGGTACGCGAGATATGGAGCCGTGAGGAGGAAACAGGCTGATCGGAGATCGGTATGCACCGTGATTAGGATGCTCTCCCATCCCGTTGTTTGTTTGCTTGCTTACTGAGAGAGAGAGAGATAGGGAGAGTGTGTGTGTGTGTGTGTGTGTGAGAGAGAGAGAGAGAGAGAGAGACTGCAGTTTGTGCAGGGCCCAGCAGTGATGTCAGTTTTTCCCCAGATCCCACAGACTTTTTTTAATTTTTTTATATCATCATCAGCATCAGATATACAAAATTATCCAAAAGCATAAATGGAGTAACAGAACAGTAACAAAGAATAACAGACATGCAAATTTAAGGTTTTCGCAGCTTTTCTATCGCATGAGGTAGATAATGTTCTAATGTAGGACTCTGCTTCCTTTTTAAAGGTACAAAAAAAAGGGTTTAGTTTTGAACACCTTACATTTATGGATATAAAACTTGGCCAGCAATATGATGAGATTACACAGAAAAAAATAATTTTCTAATTCTTTCCTATAATTTGTAAAACCAAACAATACATCCTTCAAGCAAAGTACAAAAGCATCATAGATAGATAGAGTCCAGTATAAAACGACAGATCCCTTGCCACATACTCCGAGTGTGATCACAAGACCAAAACAAATGGAAGACAGTCTCTGGGTGCAGCTTACAAAAAGTGCAGGTTACATCAATAGCCTTCTTGAATCTCACCAAAAATGACTTGACAGGATAACAACGCAGATCCCACAGACTTCAAAGACACTCTTATAGTAGGATGACAGCTCTTCTTCTTGGTAGAAGATAGGTGTGCTTTGTGAAGTTCAACATCATCCAAACCAATAAAGGTTTTTCCATTTTAACCGTCCAGGGTGTAGCTCATAGGCGTAATTCCTAACAATTGGAAAACTAGTGCAGTGCCCGTTCACAAAAAAAAAAAACACAATAGACGTAGGCTATCAGTCGCTTGCTTTGAGCCCCGCTGCTGCACAGAGCGCTGTTCGCTTGTTTATTCAAAGTTAATTAATATTGAACGTGTTGCGTGTCCAATCTGACACTGCACATCCTTGGGTCCCCAGCAATACACCCGCCAAGTGTGAAGTAGATCAGACGAACGGTTCTTGAGATATGCAAACGACACACATACAGACAGAGATTCCTTGCTTTATAGTATGATGATAGTTCAGAACACAAATTCTTCTGCATGTGCATGATTGTGTTCACTGATTTGTTATATTACATTAGATTATGTCATTTAGCAGACACTTATGTCCAAAATGACTTACACTAAGTCAGTAAGTAAGTACAGTTACTTACAGTACAGTTTGACATCAAACTGACCGTATATCACAGTCTTCATCAGCTAAGCCTTCAGTTGTGTGTGCATCTTTATCCAATTCAGGCCTCATATAGTGAAACAAATGAGCAGACCTCTGCTTATGTATTGCTGTTGGGTGAAAACCTTTTATCTCCAAATGGCATCTTTTCAGGAACTAAAAATAGCCTTTATTTTAGCTTGACCATCATGCATTATTGAGTTTATTCATTGGGTTTTCAAAGGGTTTCTTAAACCTGGGGGTAGTACAGTTTGTCTCAACCCATAGAGGAGCATATAGTACTTTAACTGACATTAAAATATGGAAGTCACCATAATTGGAGTTATGCTGTTGTCACATGACAGCAGCAGTATGCTAATTAACAATTAAACCTGGATGTTGTAGTGTCAGTGTGATAATATGAGATTTGTTGCAACACTGGGACACAATGCTTCAAACCAAGTCTTGGTGTCACGCTAGCTTAGTAACACTACCACTAACTTAGTAACAGTAAACTAAACAGTAAAACTAAAAAAAACCCTTCCCATATGTGTGCAGCGGGCGGTGGTCCAGATGGATGAGGCCAGAGAGCAGCACATCACCAAGCTGCTCAACTCTGTCCAGAACGACCAGCCTGGTCCAGAGAGAGACAGCAGGGATGCCAGAGCCTCTACGTCTGGCAACTGGCGCACAACTGCCCAGAGAACCGATAGAGACGATAGTCATTGGTGAGAACAGCTTGCGTCACTTTTCCTTTCTAGGCTTAGCAAACAACTTCAGCCAGCTGTGACTGCTGATACAAGTATGACTCATTAACATGTCCATGGCCTATATATGCAGTTACTTTGATGGTGATGTGCCTGAAGAGGATAAACACAAGATTGAGATCAAATCCGAGGAGGAAGAGGAAGACGTTAATGCAGCACCGATGAAAATACCTCACAAATCACAACGGTAACTTGGTCACCAAATCAGATGCATGTTAAGACTAACTGGCTCTGAAAATAGTCTATCCTTTGATGTAGCTCCATGCCAACATCACAGGACAACTAATCATGTTGTGCCTATTGACACAGCTTACAGATCTTCCCCTTCATCCATTTCTTTTAGTTACTTTTCTCGGGAAGTGGCTAAAGATGAAACCCCTGACACGTGGGATGAAGAAGAGCAGCAGCAGCAGGAGGAAGACGAGGAGGACAAAGTGAAAGTCAGAGGGAAAGAGAAGGATCTGGAGTACCTAATTCACAAAGTAGTCAGAGACAAAACTCAGGACGACTTCTTGCAGAGAGATCTGCAGAGCAAGAAATCAAACCCCAAGTTCCAGGACATGCTGGTGAGAATAACGTGCAGCAGCCATTTTGATATTGACAGCCACGCTAAAACTTACTAAAAGTTAGTCGCATCAACAAGGTCGTCAAATGAGCTACTGTAGTAGTGGCTTAGTGTCATGTTTTTGTCACAAGAGACTGTTTCTCTGACCATTAGTGATGTTGATCGAAATAAGTTTAAAATGTGCCTGGTAATACCACTATATCCAATAGACATTTATTATTGGTTTGATAACTCTCCAGATGAAGGCATTCATGCTGAAATGTTGGTCCTTATTTAAAAAAAAAAACACAGTAAGGAGGTAGAGTGTGTAACTTTCCTTCATTTATTATTTGATAAATCTAAAAGAATTTTGATAAAATAAGGTGATGAGATGAAAATTGAATGACCCCTGTGAGGAAATCGGTTATTGCAGCAGTAAAGAATTAGATATAAATAAGAATACAACAAATATGATGTATTGAAGATAATGCGACAAAAAGAACATTGAAGATAAAGATACAGGGTGTTTGTCATGCTAATACAGGTCTCTTGTTGGTTTGCAAGAATTGTTGCTGTTTTGTTTATTGACAGATTTAAATGTTAACAGATGTTTGCAGTTTACAGATCTGCTGATTTACAGTTCAGTGGAAGACCATAATACACAATCTGTGATTATTAGATATACAGAAGAGGTGGTTGTTAGCTGTTGATCAGATTTACAGATAGAAGAACATCTGCTCTTGATGTTATTTTATTTATAGTGTTAAACAGGCAAATGTTTGTTCTTTTTCGTCTGCAGAAATTCAGGGAAAAGCTGCCATCCTACAGCAAGAGAGAGGTAAGATTTTTGAGTCTTATACTCCCTTTATGGAAGTACTCTCCTTCAGATCATGAATCGGTCTGTTTCTGGTAAAACTGATACGTCCTTAATTAGGATTCCATGCGATGTCTTTGTTCTGACTTGTTCAGGCTTGAAGCCCCCTGCCTGACCTATGTTCTATTTTTTTCACTTTTCCCTTGCCATCGCCCTTTTCCTCCTTCTCATCTCTTAATCCCTCCACCGCTCCTCACATGCCCCCCATCCCTGGGTAGGAGTTAGTGGAGTTGATCAACTCTAACCGGGTCCTGGTGGTGAGTGGGGAGACGGGGTGTGGAAAGACCACCCAGGTCACCCAGTTCATCCTAGACGACCACATCAACCGAGGCGTGGGCTCACTGTGCCGGGTGGTCTGCACCCAGCCCAGACGCATCAGCGCCATCTCTGTATGTACTCTGCCTATCATGGGGTGTGTGTGTGTGTGTGTCTGCATATTGGGAATGGATATTGAGTAAGGTGTCTAAAGGGTTTATGATGTGTGTGCACTAGGGATGGGACAATATGCTAATATCACGATATGATTCGATACACGATACATCGATACAACCACGATACAAATAAAAGTTCAATGACCACAAAGTGTGACTGTGCAGAGTTATGTTTATTTCTGAGCAACAAATCATTCTAGCAATAGCACTGGCCAGAATGTAAACAACAATTTTAAAATGTCATTACAAAGTACGGATAATATAATTTTGATGGACAGCTTGTGAAACTGTGATGGACAAGCCGTCTCATTTGTGATTACTACAGCAGAATAAAATGTAGCTAATATCACAATTCATTTTTCTGCCCCACGATACACATTGTCACATTTTTATATTGCGATATATTGAATTTTGATATATCTTCCCATCCCTAGAGTGTCTGCATATGTTATTGCCTGGCTCAGTTATGTAGACGTGACAGCTATTTTTCACAGTGCTCTGTGTGTGTGTGTGTGTGTGTGTGTGTGCGTGTGTGTGCGTGTGTGTGCGTGTGTGTGTGTGTGTGTGTGTGTGTGTGTGTGTGTGTGTGTGTGTGTGTGTGTGTGTGTGTGTGTGTGTGTGTTTCCTTCCAGGTAGCGGAGCGTGTAGCATCAGAGAGGGCAGAAACTGTAGGGGATGGGAATTCCTGTGGTTATCAGATCCGCCTGCAGTGGTAAGGGAAGCCGTGTCTCTCCAAATGTGTGTTGATGCATAAAATGGAAGTAACTGCATGTTCAATAAGCAATCACCAGTTGGGTCAACGGTTACTCAACCAACAGAAATACCCACTGATTTTGAATAATAGGCAAGTGGTAAAAGGCAGATTTCAGGAACAAGTAACGTGATAGGCTTTACTGGACTCTGCTTCTTTTCTGTCCCTATTTCCTTTCTCTCTTCCTCCCTCCCCCTCTCCATTCAATCTCATTGCTTAAACTTACAGAAATAGTAAAATTATTGCAGATTTTGTGTACTAAAATGTACTGTCATGGGTCACTGTCCACTCCTGTTTGGTAACCAGTTTGTATTATAGATCATTTTATGGGGATTCTTCTACTTTTGTTTATTATTTTGGATAAGGAACCAGAGAGCTGTTTTAGCTTAAATGACCCTGATGTTCCATTGCACCTGTGAGCTTTCACAGAAAATGAGCGAATGGTCTGTTTCATTCCCTCTAAGCCCTGCTCCTAACTTTGATTTGGTGGCCTATTGATTTTCTGAGCCGAGGGATCCCCACTGAGGATTATGTTTGATTCATGGTCTACAAGGCTGAAGAGTGAAAAAGACATAGCCGCATACTTCTCTCCTCGCAAAAAGAAGATAAGGTTGGAGAGAAGTGTGCGTCTATCTCTTTTTTACTGTTTAGCCTTGTGACTTTTCCAACTGCCAGCACCTTGTTTGGGTGTGCGTTCTATTCTTCTCACTCACTGTTGATTCATGGTCTACAGAAAGAGAGGATCTACCTGTAAATGTGTGTTGTGTGTACATGTTCGTATGCGTGAATTCACATTTGACATGGACTCTATAGGCCTTAGCCATATATAAACACCATGTACAGGGGTTTGTGCTTGTTTTGTTTTCAGAGGGAGTTTTTTGATAGATTAGAAAGGCTTAAATCTAGACAGATAGATAGTGTTAGATGAATGAGGAAATTAGACATTATTTTTTTCAGGAGGAGGAGAGGTGATATGAGGATTAGTAGATCAATGTGATCATCTGAGATCAGTCACATGGACAGAGCAGGAGAGAAGGGAACCTGCGCGGGATGCAGACAGAGTGAGGGGAGAGTTATGAGAGACGAAGGAGATGCAGCAATCTGGAGTGAATTATGGAGTATGAGATAGATGCAGTAACGGGGTGGGGAAGAAGCAATTCAGGCCTGATGTAAAGGGAAAAAGGGATGCAGGGAAAGAGAAGTTAAAAGATGGACAGAGAAAAGGATTAACTGCCAACGGGATAAGACAAATACAGGCCCCTATATTGTGACCATTTGTTGCATTTTGCGAATATTTTCCAGCAGTATATAAGCAAAATAAGTATTAAAGCAATGTTTTGTGTTTTCTAAAACTATTAAAGAACATAGGCTATTAATGATAAAAGCTACTCCATTTTAGAAAGGCAGCAGTTAGAGCTCCATTCAGTTCTGCCCTTGACTGAAAACCATTGGCTTCTTTCGGTAGGTAATCAAGTTCTTTGAAAACTGTCTGATGAATACAATTTGGCGACACTGCACATTCAATCTGTCTTCGTTAACTAGAGTTAAATTTGCAGTAAACCAATGTATTAGCATTCACAACCCAAATGCGTTTCACTCTGACGCAGTTCGAATGCTGGCCGAATGTAATAAACACAAAGTAAGCAACTGGGGAAAATAAAAATCTATCTTTGGTTATGTTGGGTTAGAGGGTGAAACCCACTGCAGGTTAATAATAATCTTTCTTGGCCATGATGAGATTTAAAAAAGTGTCATAAACAGCCAGAGGTGATGTGGAGAACATTCCCTGAAACTACTTCTGCATTCAGGTGCTGTTTGAAATATCAATATTGCATGAATGATTCAACAAAGTGGTAAATACAGCTGTCTTTTGGTTTGGTTGTGTATGAAATGTTTTTCAGGTCTGTCATAAGGCATTTCATTTCATTTCTGCGTCGGTTGCCTGGGACAAAACGTGTGGTTAGGGTTAGGGTCACTTCAGCACTGACTAATGGCAATCCAAAATCTGGTATAAAGTAGATGTGAATGAAAGTGCCTATTATAACCAACTTAATTACTTTATTGGAACACATTCTCAATGTTTATCCAATTCATACAGCCCAATGACACATTCTAAGCACAACAGCGCTGATTTCAGCTTATTTCAGCTTATTTCAACATTGATTACACCGTGCAGTCTCTGGACCAAAATGTTGGTGCCACCAAATTATCTGCTTGTGCCAACAATTAAAAAAACAAACTGAAAATGTTTGTCTGGACTCGAGTCCTGAAATAGAAAAGGGGGGTTGAGATATAGGACCAACACCAGAGTAGGTCATCAATAATCAAGGAAAGTTAATGGAGGGAAAAAAAACCCCATTTCATCCTGTTCCTTTTCTTTTGACCCTGAATTAGTCTTAATTTATGGCACCTGGCTAATGAAAAAATCTTTCTCTCTCACTCTCTCCCTATTTCTCAGCCGGTTACCACGGCGACAGGGTTCGGTGCTGTACTGTACAACAGGCATTATTCTTCAGTGGCTACGCTCAGATCCGTGAGTGCCCCCCCCCCCCCCCCCCTCATCTTCATCATCATTGTGCCTCTTCTAGCTCTCCTCCCTAAGCATATCTACGTCTCTGATTTCTTTTCTCTCTTATCTCTCTATCTCTCTATCCAACTTTCCTTCTTCCACTCTCCTATTCTCTCTGTCTCTGTCTATCTTTTCCCATTGATTTGTGGCTGACTCTACTGTCTCTGGAAAACGCATTAGTATGGGTCCCCATCCCTCACAAGGAGAGAAATGAAGACTCAAACACACACACACACGCACACACACACACGCACAGCTTCTGTTGACTCATCCCTGCATTCTCATCCTTGAATTCTCAGTGTCTACAGAAAAACCACAGAGACTGAGAGGTGCCAGCCTTTCTTGTTTTTTTGCTCTATGCTCTGCAAAAAATTTGCCTGACTGTAGTGAGTCATTTTAGGACTACAGTAGACTGACAAAATGCTTCGGAAGTGGTGACTAGGCCACTGCAGATCAACTTTTTGGCATTAACGCCTGTGTGCACAGCAGCTGGCTTACAGGTTCACGTTCTCTATTGACTGCAGCTGTCGTTACACTTGTCAGTCTCAGTGCGACTTTTAGCGTCCGATCATCGCATTGGTGACTCATGAAGTGACAGATCTGGGTGCAACAATCAGATTTTGCTCAGATTGATATTGGATCTTCAAAACCAGATATAAGTAGTCAGGTTCACTTTGTGATGGGAAGCCCAGCCACAATGCACATACAACTAATGTAATGAAAAGGAGAAGGAGTGTGTGTGGAGTAGACATGGCAGCAGCTATTTCAAATTACAAAGTGAAAAGTAGAAGGCTGTTTCTTTCGACGTGGAAGCAACAGTCTTCTCGGGGTGAAAATGCCAAATCAATCGCTTATGGTTTGTCATCACATTCTGAGTGAGGCGGATCAAGCTGGCTCATTTTTAAAGCCACCGACAATTACTGCAAATCCACAATTGATGCCCTTGACAAGAGCCAACAATTCGTACAATCAATGCAAAGAGAAGGAGAGGGAGTGTGGAGAAAACAGTGATGAGACACAGATTAAAACAAATACAGCAACAGGAGGCACATTAACAGACACTCTCAGGCCAAGTGGGGATATACACTCATGTGATGTTAAAATGTACAATCTTTAGAATCTCTCTCAAAGATAGATAGATCTCAAAAATCACACTGAAATAAAAAGTGCAAAATTAGCCCACACACACACACTTGCACTCTAACCCTGCTCTAACCCCGCCTCCCCTCCTGTGTCAGACTGTTGTCCAGCGTCAGCCACCTGGTTCTGGATGAGATCCACGAGAGGAACCTGCAGTCTGACGTTCTCCTCGTCATCGTCAAGGACCTGCTCAAGCTCCGACATGACCTCAAGGTCATCCTCATGAGTGCCACGCTCAACGCAGACAAGTTCTCCCAATACTTCGGTACTCATCCCACCAAATGACCAGCTTATCCCTTATGTACTGTGAGGAAACTGAATGACTCTAGCTTGTTTTAAGATAAGATTGGACTTTATTGAGGAAATTTGGGTGTCACAGCAGCAACTGGCAGAACAATGTACAGTACATTGACAGAACAAAGTACTAAAAATACTAAAATAAAATACTAAAAATAGTGCAGGAAAGATATAAGGCAATATAAATAAATATAAAGCTATAAATCTAGGAAAATAAACAATATAAAACTATTAAAACTGTCTAAAGTGGTGTTGAGCATTAAGTCCTGTGTAATAAAAGCTAAGTCTGAGTTTGAGGACAAGACTATAAGACTATATATAAGACAGTGCTGAGTTTTTGTTCCTTCTCATCTCCTGCCCCTTCCCCCTGTCAACCCCCCGCCCCCCCTAGACAACTGTCCGATGATCCACATCCCCGGCTTGACGTTCCCAGTGGAGGAGTTCCTACTGGAGGATGTTGTGGAGATGACCAGGTACCGCAGCCCCCCATCCCCCCATCCCTCCACCCCCACCCCCACCCTCCACAAATAAAAATGGAACCGCTAAACCCTGTGCATTTCACAGGGTCTGGGTCTAAACCAGCTGGGGTCTGTTTGCCAGGTATCGCCCCCAGAAGCAGGACCGCCGCCCCTCCTGGAAGAGAGGCTTCATGCAGGGGCGCAACTCCAGACCTGAGAAGGAGGAGAAGGAGGCTGAATACAGAGAGAGCTGGCCTTGTTATGCACGCACACTACAGGGCAGGTGAGTGGGTGAGGACAGCAAAGTTGACAGATAAGATGCCATGTTGACAGATGTGTTGTTTAGGTGGCAAATGGGAGGTTATGGCTTTGTGACAACCACATTTTGACAAAGTGACGGCTATTTCCTGTGAGGATTTGAGCTTCAAGTTGAGACCTGAGAAGGGAGCATATAGAGGCTGAATGCAGGGAGAGCTAGCTCTTAACACTGAACCCTGATCCTGTGTTCCCATAGATTTTGAATATCAACAATTTGTCTTTATGTGCAAGAACGTATTTGCCACAGATATTATACCACAACATCAGAATGTCTTATAACATCTTCATTTTGTGTGGGGCTTTTCTGTTTCGGTATACGTATGTTTCAGTTCCTTCCTTTGATTACACTTGCTTGCTCTTACCTTTGTTTTATTCCTTTATCTATTATCTGTATTCTGTGTTTTATTTCATTATTTTCTTCTCATTTTATTGTATAAATATAAATAAAGTTTATTATTATTTATTATTATCAGGAGAAAAACATCAATTTGGAAAACATTTGAATGGCTTGTTGTCATAACCCAGGTATGACAACCAAAAAGACAGGTGTGAGACCATTTGGAAATTTGGAAACAGTTAACATGTTGTAGTGTGAAAGTTGGTGGACCAAAGTAAAAAGAAATAGTCTGGATTGATATATTTTTGTTTTGTCTGTGGCCTTCTGTGATTTGCAGGTACTCTGACGACACCATCGAGGTGCTGGAGATGTTGGACAATGATGAGAAAATTGACCTGGAGCTGATCATGGCGCTGATCCGCCATATTGTGCTCAAAGAGGAAGTGAGTTCCCTCCCACATCCATACTTTACAGGGCAACTGGCTGAAAGTGGCAGCATTTTGTTGCCTAAATTTGACTTTAATGAAGTAGTTGTTTGTCCTCAGGGATGGAATTGGACATCCAGGGAGCCCATTATTTGTCTCAGCAGTCTGAAGCCAAAACCTGGGCTCTGAGTGTGTGTGAGTCATTGAAGCTTCTCTTGTATATTTTAAGATGCATGTTCTTGGCCTTGGTTAAAAAATCGCCAACCATTTTGATAAGAGAAAGACAAACAGAGAGATGGGCCATGTGAAAGAGGGTTTCAGATCAAATAAATAGGAATAGACGCACAGATTGAAGAAGGAAGAGAGGTAGAGTACATTCATAGGTAGAGCAGATGGAAGGAACAGGAGGGCTAGCTTCCAAACATGGAGTGACATGAGATCAGAGGAAATTACACTGATAGTGGCAGTAGATCTGTGCTAATGAGTGGTGGAACAGATGCTCTCCCAACGCCCCTCTATCCCGTTTTCTCTCTTTCCAATTCTCGTTCAATTTTTCCATCAATGTCGTTTCAGTATTCAATTCAGTCCTCATTAATGTTGATTAAAATGCCAATTATGTCAAATGAGAACAGTCTGTTTTGTATCAAAGGCTTTAATTTTGTCAATAAAATAGAGAAAAAATGAAAGATGCTAGTTGCACTCAGATGAAGGTCAGTTGTAACGCAGGTGCAAGAATCAAATTATTGTAAACTCGAAAAATACTTCTGCACATTGCAAATAAAAGGCTAAGACAAAAAACTAATTTAAGTGCTTAAAGTGAAAAAATAAATATATTATGTTCTAAAGAACTTGGGAGCAAATGTTTCAGCTTCATGCTTTCATCAGTGCTCCTTTTATTTGCAGTGTGAAGAATTATTTTCCTATTGTTAATAAAATACCAATAACACATAGTCTACAACTGTGCTCAAATAATGTGTTGTGGTGCAGAAGAAATGAAGCCCAACAGCACAATTCATAGGGAAAAATAAGGAACTAAAAAAAAAAATCACTATTACAATTTCTATTAAGGTAAATTCAATGTTCACATTTCTTATTTGTGCTACATGTGCTAGAATTCATCAGAGCTGCACAATGGGAAAAAATACCGTACAGGATACCCTACACTGCTGCCTTCGAATTCAATTTAATGTAGCTTGTTCCTATTGTGTCACTATTCAATACAGCATACTGTGTCTGTGTTAGTCCTGGGAGGAGGAGACAAATGAGGTGAAGAGAAATGAGACAGTGAAGTCCTGGAATGGAGGAAATTAAAAGTTTGAAAAATTAAAGCAAAGTGTGAAGACCTGGCGAAGAGCAGAGTAAATGTGAAGAGGAACTGATTTAGCCTATTCATGTTGGTTTGTGGGTGTGTTTGTGAAAGAGCATGTGTGAGAGAGAGTAACGGAGAAAAAGAGAGAGGTCCAGAAGGAGGAGGAGTGACTAACACAGATAGACAGAATAATTATCCCTCCCCATATGGAGCCGTATCTCTATCAGTCACGGCAAGCCTGAGCCAGTCGGCTAGCTGATTCGCCGTGGCATTGTCAAACGGCCGAGAGGGAACCGGCTGATTGGCCGTGACGGTGTTCTGATCCAAGGCTATGGGCTGTCTGCCAGGGTTTCGACTGTGATGATTGGTTAATTATGAGGCTGGGGTCTGTGATTACACACCTAGGGAGATGACATGGCAGGCATTAATTAACGCCTGCTGGGCGCAACTCTGTGTGTGTGTGTGTGTGTGCGCCCACAAACTCTGTGTGGGTGTGCTAAGTAGTAAGACAACACTGCAGAGTTCGCTGTGCTTTCTATTACTTGGTGTTAAATTGGCATTAATCAGAGACGGTTTCTGTAATGTTTTGGTGTGTGGCCATGTGCTTCTTGTAGGTTGTAACTAGGCACAATGCCTGCTTATCTCTCTCTCGCTTTCACACACACGCAAACACACATAAACACGCATACAGTCCCATGTGGGTGCCAGTGGTTGAGGCCTGGTAATAATAATTAGCTTTAATTAAAAGGCAGGGGAGCACAGGGCCCAGGAGCTAGACTTTATCTCCGTTCTTCCTCTCCCCTCGTTCCTCTCAGGAAATGAAGGTGCATTCCTTTTTTTATCCAGTTGAAAGAGTGGGCTATTTTCAACCTCTTTAATATCATCCTGAACATAATTTTTGTTCAAATTTAGTTCTTTGATGAAGTGAAATAGCATTGCCAGAAACTTTTCAACATACATGATAGATTAATTTGGGCTACGCCAAACATTATGGCTGTATTTTGCACAGCTTTTCAAAGTGTTCAGGCTAACAAGTCATCGTTCTTGGTTGGTATTTATGTCTGTTTCTATATTTCTATTAATGAGACAGATTGTTGAGACGGTGACAAATTAGGCCTATTATTGTGGTCTCTGTGATTTAGAAAATGGGGTGCTGAAGCCGTTGTGCACTGCAGTGTGTCTATGCACTGCTCTGGACTGCTCTCTACATCTGCCCTACATAATCTGATCTGAATGTATAACCATGAGCTGTTCTGTACATGAGGTGGTATACATTTCTGGACACATTTCTGTTTCTGTTTGATTTCTGCTAATGATACACATTTATGGGTATGCAGCAAGTCACTTCCATCTGTACATCTGATAACGTGAACAACCAATGATGCACATTTGCACACCAAATATATAGCCTATGTTCTGGCACTGGACTGTAAATGTGTAAATCTTCAAACTGCAAACATCTTTTAACCTGAAAATCTGTCAATAGTCAATATAGCGCAAATTCTTCCAAGCCGAAAGGAGTTATGTGTTAACATAATGAAGAAGCTGAATCGTTAGTCTTCAATTTCTTCTATATGTTGTATATTTTTTTAACCTATTCTTTACCGCTGCAATGGGATTCATTAAAGTTTCCACTCATTTTCAAATTGTAGCATAATGTGATGCTGTTCTTGTTGATGAGCGGCTGACACCTAGGTCTACATTAAGTGGTCACCCGTTCCCAGGCATTGTTGTTGGTGGGATGACTGACAGACAGCTGAATGTGCAGTAAATGGCTCATGGCAAATGGAATACCGCCAACCTTATTAGCCGGCATTATCTGTTATCCGCCTCGTGTTTTCGCAGCTTGCATTTGTACGTCTTTGTGTTTTCCAGGTGACGAATTGTTTTTTTGTTCCCACTGAGAAAATAAGTCTGTCGCGGTGCTAATGACAGCCAGGGGCTCTCCTGTAGTGGGAAGATCTTAAGGCCATGCAGCTGTCACGGGGTGTCGGCACCTATTGTGTGGCTGACTGTAGAGGTGGGGAGCTCGGGGCAGGTCTTTATCTTCATCCTCATCCTCATCATCCTCTGTCTTGGCTCAGGCACGGGCACCTTGCTCACTTGTCTCTGTTGTTTGACTCCTCTGGCTAATGGCTGTTTGATGATCATTCCTGTAGGTGGTTTGTTTCTAGTTGTTGTTGTTGTTTCTAGTTGCGCCCTGCTGGTTTGGTATGTCTGTCAACTGTTACTGTTGTTGTCATGTCTTTGTCTGACAGCAAGGAGCCATCTTGATCTTCCTGCCTGGCTGGGACAACATCAGCAGTCTCAATGACCTGCTCATGGCTCAGCAGATGTTCCGATCAGGTATACACACACACACACACACACACACACACACACACACACACACACACACACACACACACACACACACACACACACACACACACACACACACATACACAATTATGTGACAAGTACCGGCCAATAACCTCTGAGTTAATATAGTAGAGATAGCCTTAACACACACGCGCACAAGCACACATAGAGTAGCAGTCACATCTTATATTGGCAATCTCAGAAAGTATTTTGTTGAGTTTTTTTCATGTTTCCCTTGTTGTGTCAGACCGGTTCGTCATCATCCCTCTGCACTCCCTGATGCCTACTGTTAACCAGACCCAGGTCAGCATTCTTCAGACTATCTTTCTCGCTTTCGTTTTCTTTCTGTCCGTCTATCTGTATCCCTGACTGTTTATCTTTGTCTCTCTCTTTCCCTCTCTCCTGCTTCATTCCCTTCTCAACGCCGGCAAAGTCCAATCTCATCATCTTCTCTCCCCTCAGGTGTTCAAGAGGCCTCCTCCTGGAGTCAGAAAGATTGTGATTGCTACCAATATAGCTGAGACCAGGTATATGTGTGTGTGTGTGATTGTGTTTGTCCAGCCTTTGTACTCACTCTGTTTGAAAAAGTATTTTGTCTGTTACTTTTTGTGCATCAACTCACTGAAAGTGTAGAAAATAACTTGACGCTTAGTCACATTCAGTCGTGTGTGTGTGTGTGGATGTGCGTACGTGTGCACGCGCATTTATGTGTCAGACGGTTGGGCCCAGTCATTAATGGATACAACAGATTTGGCACTAATTAGCATACAATTCTGGGGTTGATAACGAATGCTGTCATTGGCTCAGGATGGAACACACCGACTCAGTGACAGGCCGTTTGTCAATGCATTCACAGAACCAAACACACACACACACACACAAACTGAGCAAATCAAGAAGACTGCACAACTGACTGCACTCTCCTCCCATCACTTTGCTAAATATAGACACCAAACTTTCCAAAGGGCTACATTTTATTTTTACCTCTGAATGGTTGTGTGTGTTCTTGCCTTAGCTCAGCATTCTTGACAATCTGCTTTAAAGAGTCCACTTTTAACTTTTTCCTTCTATAACATCTCCTCCATTTATGTCTCTCCCTGTATGTATCTCTCTCTCTCTCTCTCTCTCTCTCTTGCGTTCTCTTTCTGCCTCATAGTATCACCATAGATGACGTAGTGTATGTGATAGATGGAGGGAAGATTAAGGAGACCCACTTTGACACCAACAACAACATCAGCACCATGGCAGCCGAGTGGGTTAGCCTGGCCAATGCCAAACAGAGGAAAGGACGTGCCGGCAGGTAGGCGTGCGTGTGCGTGCGTGTGCGTGCGTGTGTGTGTGTGTGTGTGTGTGTGTGTGTGTCTGTGTGTGTGTGTGTGTTTGTGTGTGTGAGCTCACATGGGTATTTGCGTGCTCCTGTGTTATGAAAGCACACTGTATACTAATGTCTTTGGGTGTGTGACACTAATTCAGGAAGACCATCCCTTCCTTTGTCGTTTCATCTTGTCTCATCTCCCTCGTTTTCTTCCCCACCAACCCACTCCTTCCATCCCTCCCATCTGTAAGCATTGAGGAGGGCAAAGTGTAGTCTCTCCCTGGTTGTCTCCAGTCTGTGGCTCATTCAAAACGTCTCTGTTCTGTTAGCATTGACAACAATATGGAGCAAAGCCCAATTAGCAGGAACCCCTAACTGTGCGCGGTTTCATCCCATTGATTTTAAATTAACCCCCTTGCCACAGGGCTGACATAACCGTCACATAACACTTTTTGTCTTCTGTTCCTCACTCTCTCCTTCTCTGCATATGCACAGGGTGTGTCCAGGGAAATGCTATCATCTATACAACGGTCTCAGAGCCAGCCTGCTGGATGCCTATCAATTACCAGAGATCATGAGAACGCCACTGGAGGAGCTCTGCTTGCAGATCAAGGTTGTGTATGTGGAGAGAGACAGAAAGAGAGAGACAGGCACAGAGACAGAGAGACAGAGAGGTGCAGGTCTGCGAGTTGAGATGAGGACAGGATTGCTGTGAATGTGTTTTGTGAGTGCAGGGGGAGAAACAAGGACAGTGCTGCTGTTTTTGGTCTTGTGTTGAATTACAGCCCCTCCTGTCTAATGAGGACTAGGGATGAACATCCTGGGCTGACTCATGCCCCTTGCTCCAGCTCTTCCTCATTTTGCCAGCAACATAATCGCCCCTTTTCTGTCTCTCATTCTCTTACATGAACAGTCGCTTTTCTTTCCTTGGTCGCTTACTTGTTAGGTTACTTATTTTTTCTCCTCTTTTTGCTTTTTCTTTTCTCTAAATCCTCAAACTCCACTGAGACATATTTCAGCTCATGCTAATGGAACATTAAGCCAAAGTTCCCTCAGATCTAGCCACCGGTGTTTGCAATGATCGGTCTCACTGATGGCTTTAATGGATGTGTGTTTGAGTGTGTGTCTTGCACTAGTTCATTTTTGTGTTAGTGAGAGAGAGAATGTGGATCATGAAGCTAGTGGGTGAGAGGCGGACTAATGCACCAATCAGTCCTTTAAGTGCGAGAAACATTGTCAGCATGCTAACCCTGAGCAGACACTCTAATGCACCAACACTCCAACACCACCCTGTTAGTCAGACATAGTTATGCTTGTGGAAATGTAAGTTAAGTTTAGCTTCCTTCCTCTTTCAGTTTGCTGTGGGTAGATAAACGGTGCGTTTAAAAATCCTTGTTAATGTGGTCTTTGAAACACTGAAAATGCTTTCAGAGAATGTGGGTATTTTCCTAGTACAAACTGCTATCATCTTCACATTGATTTTCTGCTCAGCTCAGCACCGAGAAAAGCGATGTGCATATGACTAACTCTCATATGTGGGTTGTTTGTCAAATACATCATGTCAGCAGCAATATGCATGACCAAACCATGACATACGCAGTATAGATGATTAGATTAGATGACTTACTTAAATCAACCGTATGAGAAAACTGGGTCATTGCAGTAGATACACATACTGTATACCTCACCATCCTTGTGCTACATGCATTACCCACAAGTCCATGTAAGCAAGAAACGACAAGCACTTAGACAATGGGAAAGAGAATGAATTTAAACATGATTATATATTTTGGCTGATGTATTGTGTTGTGTCCAGATATTGAAGCTGGGGGCTATAGCTGGATTCCTGAGGAAAGCCCTGGACCCTCCTACTGAAAAGGCTGTCAGTCTGGCCGTCAAGCACCTCATAGACCTGGTAAGAGAGAGAGAGAGAGAGAGAGAGACTTTTGATGCTCTTTAATGAAACTCCTTGCAACTAAAGAGGGGAAAAGTGATTGAAAACATCTTAAAAACACATGGAAACCCTTAACTTCAACCTGAGGACCCAGGTTGCACCCAGGAATTTCTGCTTTGGGAACTCTGTACAGAGTGCAAGGGATAAGAAGATAAAACTTGAAAATTAGTTAATGATAACAACTAGCTACCAAAACTTCCTAGTTGACTACTAATATGCAGATTTTGTATGGGTTTTGTGACGATTTTGAATGTGTTAGAACGCCCTGGACCATTCGGAGAATCTGACAGCGCTGGGCTTCCATCTGGCCCGTCTGCCTGTGGAGCCTCATATCGGCAAGCTGATCCTGTTTGGAGCTCTGCTAGGCTGCCTTGACCCCGTGCTCATCATCGCTGCTTCACTCAGCTTCAAAGACCCTTTCTTCATACCTCTGGTAGGGCACAGAGATCACACATGAAAGCTTACTTAGGCAAAGACATATACGCACACTTCATCATATTGTCGCACACAATCATCTGACTTTTTGATTTTTTGCTATTTTCCTAATTATGTACAAAAAAAAAAGTTCTATCCTTTGTCATTGGCTCTGAGCAATACATTTAGGTATTTGAATACTCCTTGCAAAGTTGGCTATCAACAAATTGACTTTAATATATCTGTTCTCCTCTCAGGGCAAAGAGAAGATGGCGGACATGAGGAGAAAGACTCTGTCCAGAAACTCCAAGAGTGACCACCTCACTATTGTCAATGCCTTCCAGGTAAAAACAACCCGCTCTTTTCTTGGATTTTCACTCATCTCTGATAGTCTGCCATATGAATTGATCCCGTCTGAATTGATCGTGCACTGATTGGTCAGGGCTGGGAGGACGCAAAACGTCGTGGCGCCAGGTATGAGAGGGAGTTCTGCTGGGACAACTTCCTGTCTGCCAATACACTCCAGGTGAGTCTGGGAGACCAAATTTATAAAGCTTCCCTGCTTGCAAGTGCTGATCAAGGGTGACCATGAGTCCTGCACTGAAAGGCTTCAAAAGTAAAACCCATGGTGGTGTATGATTAAATTGTGAGGCGATGGCTCTCGTCTGTTGATTACATGCAGCCTTTTGAGTAGTCATCTGCCCTTGCTTGTTTTGCAGATGCTGCACAATATGAAGGGTCAGTTTACTGAGCACCTGATGCGGACGGGTTTTGTCAGCAGCAAGGACCCCAAAGACCCCAAGTCCAACATCAACTCAGGTAGATAAGACAAGATGTCTGGGTGGGATCCAGTTGTCTGACAATGGTTTGGATGAACTGTCACGAAGCCATTCATTCTTAAACACCTTAAAACCAGGCCACGTCTCAGTCAAAACAGTTGAATCAGTCACTGAATCAGTCAAACTTTATATGTGGTGCGAGGGAGGATGTGTGACTGTATGTAACAATCCTTCATTTTTTCCCCCCAACTGTCTCTTCATTCTTCAGAAAATGAGAAGTTGATCAAGGCAGTGATTGTAGCTGGTCTGTACCCTAAGGTGGCCATGATCAGACCGTCTCACAGCAAGAAGAGGCCCGGGTGAGTCTGCCAGCCGAAAGAGGGAGAGATGGAAAGACAGACAGACAAAGAGGAAGGGGCCGCACAGCACTAGATGGAGAAGTGCAGAATCATTCTTATTGATCTCTAGACAGAAAAACACCTTCCACAGAGCAATAACTCATCAGAGTTCTCAGGCAAGAGGTTCAGTAACAGTCCTGTGACAATTACCTCAGGCTGTGCAGAGACCATGTTAGGAAAATTGTCAAAAACAGAAACGCTTTTGCAGCTGAAGATCAATGCAGTCATCATAGAACTGCCCTTAGGCAGCTGTCATAGGCAGCGGCTGTGACCTGTCTGCAAAAGATAGACACACACACACACTAGGGCTGTCACTTTTTTATTTCCTCCGTCCTCAACGAGACAGCCTTGGACCCAGTTGCACAGTGAGATTCCCAGTGTGATTTTCTCTGCATGATAAGTCATTTTCAACAGTTACGACACTAAGCCAGTTAGTTTTATGTTTTCACCCGTGTGCACCACAACCCGGCTGTATTTAATGAATTCATTGCTCGATGAAGCACTTTTGTTTGTTTTGCTGCTAAATCAGACCACTGTCTGGTGCAAGCAGCTTGTTCCCTGCAGTCAGCCAGCCGGTTTTGTAAGCGTGACTCGCAGGAGTTTGGAACGCAGTGATACTTTCATGAAAGTGATGATTTGCAGGCTGCATCACAATTTGTTGTGATGGGACCTGCCTTGCAGCAATGGCAGGAGGTGCTCTGTGCATCATATCAACAATGGTGAATGAAACCAACAGCACCTGAGGCTATTTCTGGAACTGCAGAATACATTTCAACCAGGAGAGACTAGGATGAATGCTCGAATGAAAAGGTTTATTCATGACATGAAACAAGATGTAAACTTTGGCGTAAGCTCCATGCAGGAACTCCTCCCATTCGTTAGTTAGGAGTTACATCCGGGATAGACGTAGGAATTAGGATGTCCCCCTGGGGAGTTCCTCTGGAGCCTGGACATTGGTGGTGATGGGGTGGTGGAGGGACGAAGGTAAGCACAACGACTGGAATGACAGCAGCATACGGCATAGATCTGAGAGAAGGACAATAGCATAGAAGGTGACGTGTATATACTCCCGTCACTTAGACAATTGGCTCTTTGAAAAAGAGAGGGAAGTGACGGCTAACTCTGATTGGTTCTCTGGAAAAAGAGGGAAAGTGTTCACCAACTCTGATCGGGTAAAGAGAAAGCATGAATGAATGATAAGTAGTCTTCCTGATTGAAATTACGTAATACTTCACTTTAACAAATTTATTATGGTGATGATTTCTCGCTCAAATTCTCACTCAATTTTGTGTGAAAGTGACAACACACGTGTGCACAAACGCGAACACACACACTGACACCTTTTCTTTTGCAGCGTTAAGGTGTATACCCAGGCCGATGGGAAGGTGTGTATCCACCCCAAATCTGTCAACGCCGAGGAGACAGAGTTCAACTACACCTGGCTCATCTACCACCTCAAGATGAGAACTAGCAGTGTAAGTGGTAGAGGCGAAATGGGAACACACACACACACACACGATAGCAGCTAAAAAAGGTTTCATGCTGTTATTCAACACTGTTGCATAAAAGTTATGCATTTCCGTGCTTGTGTGTGTGCTACAGTACATGCTCGAGAGTGTTAGTCTATCTGCTTGATTTAGTGTGTCTCTCTCTGAAGGTGTGTGTGAGTGGAAAGAAGGACCAGTGGGTAGAGGTTGGCGGTGGTGCCATGCCAGCTTTAGACTGAATGAATATTTGATTAAAACGCTGCCTTTCAACTCCCTCTCAAAGGCTCTTGTGCTTCAAAGCTCCCAGACACAATATGAGGGAGGAGGGGGGGGGGGGGGCAAAACAGTCAATGCATCTCCCTGACTGTCGCCCTCTCTCCTCTCCCTCTCCCCTTCTTTTCCTTTTTTTCTTTTTTTGTCTGTCCCCCTTCTCACTCCCGATTTCCCTTCCCTTCCATCTATCTGTCTTTGTTCTTTCTGCGCTGTCTGTCTTCGCAAATGTTACCATTCCGCAGAAAAACACCTTTCAAGTCTTCCCAGTGATTGTCGTCTGTGTCTTTGTCTCTCACTTTGCCGCCTTTGTCTTTATGAAGAAAGGCCTTCTGCTGTATCTCAGCTTCATTATTGCCACCATTAAATATGTTTTGTCTTGCAGTGCTTATGTGATTGTGTGCGCTTGCCATGTATTTAAGTGCTTCTTGGCTTCTGAGAGGCTGTGGGATTGTGAAGGCCATTGATTTACTGAGAGGGAAGTGGGAGACCAGAGCTGTGAAAAAAGTGAGGGATGACGTTAAACTTTATCTCCTCTGACGCTGGTCCATTACATTACACATTCATGGAGCAGATGCAGCTGTCCCTGCTCTCTCCTTGCTGCTTTGTTTCTCTTGTCTCTTGCCCACGCCTTCTACCTCTCTCTCTCCTATCTCTCCGTTCTCTCTCTCTAGCTAGTTTCCATCACTCCTTCCTTGTCTCATTAGCTTTATCCCTCTCTTGTCTGTTCCCAACAAATCTGAAATGGGGTTTGTTTGACCTCACAACCTGCTGCTAAAGTAGGCTCTGTGGCTTCTCCCCTAAGTGCTAAGTGGATCCGTGTATCACATAGTATCATTCCTATTTTGTATTTCTACAATATTCAAAATTTTCAATTATTTGTGAAAAAATGTCTTTTCTTTCTTTAATTTTTCACATTTATTGTTCAGAAAAATGTGCTATTTGTTTGTGAAAGGAAGCTATTTTCTAATTTCAAGTATCAAACCGTTGTACATGTGCTGCCGTCAGTTTAGCATAGGGAGGAAGATGGGTGGAAAAGAAAAATAACCCATCGTCAAAAAGAGTGTAAAACGAAAGTGAGATTCACAGACGGGGAAAGATGACATTTCTCCTGACACTGGCGGCACTGAAACACATTTTCAAACTCACACAGCCTCTCTCCTCTAATGGGACACTTTCAACCCACACTACAGAGTAGCTGTCGGGCGTAGTGTGTCATAATGATGCTGCTCCCTGTCGCGAGTGTGTGCGCACGCGTGTCTGTTTGTGTTAATACTGCGTTGTCAGATCTTCCTGTCGTCGCGTGTTAGCAGCATCTTTCTGCGTGTTCTCAGATCTTCCTGTATGATTGCACTGAGGTGTCCCCGTTCTCGCTGCTGTTCTTTGGAGGAGACATCACCATCCAGAAAGACGAGGGCCAGGAGACCATCGCGGTCGACCAGTGGATCGTCTTCAGATCCCCGGCGCGCATCGCTCACCTCGTCAAGGTAGGCGAGGATGCACACACATGCTGGAACAGTGTTCATTCGAGATGGGTGAAATTAATTCGTCATTATTGTTGGTAGGGCTGGGCGATAAGTCAATGTTATCGTATCATCTTTCAATGGAATCATATTGTCATGACATGGTGATTTTGGGATATCGTGATAAATTGATGATAACAAGCAGTTTTTATTTAAAAAGTTGTTTGACAATCACACCTAACATTACCATTCAGTTCAATGGAATGAACATTAATTTGATTATTGAACATCATTTTTTAGGGCTTTTGCTTTACAAAAAGTCCTAATTTCCCTCTCCTGCCCTCTCCACAGAGTCTGAAAAGAGAGCTGGATTCCCTGCTGGAGGAGAAGATCCGTCACCCTGCTCCTGTGGACTGGCACAACCGTCAGTCCAAAGACTGCGCTGTCATCACAGCCATCTTAGACCTCATCACCACCCAGGAGAAGCCCACAGGCAGTGCCAACTCTGCGAGCTATGGCAGAACATGGGCCTCAGCCCCTAGAGGACAACACGTCTACTTTAATGACGATGATGATGACGACGATGATTAGAAGTGGCTCTGAGACTTGAAGAAACTGTATTTTTTCAAAGCAGAGGGTGTTGGCCAGCTGCCAGTTTCCTTCATATGAATAGCTCTATTTTGCTGGCTATAAAGAGAGGAGAATGTGAGATGTTTAAGGTTAAATGACTGCATCCATAGATAAGAAAGACACAGAAGTCAGTTGGGATATTTATCATGGCCGGTTGGCTTTCTTATGGTGCTGCTTTGTTGAAATACAAGTGGCCATAGGGTGCTCCTGAAGGCCAAGCACAGGACGCAAGAGGACTGGAAAATATTGTGCACTTGAATACAAGAGTTCCCTTATTCCTTTTTTTTTTGCCTATTTGGTCTTTTTTTGCAAGGACCAATCCATGTTATAATAAACTCAGTAGCTGTTTTGTTGATGTTAGTTTGTACATTTTCTTGTTTTGCATTAATCTCTGCTTTTGTTTCTAAGCAATGTCTAGATAATGGGCTGCGCAATAAAGAACAGCCGTACCACAAAATGTCTCGCTTTCATCTGCCTTACTAGGTTGAAAACCAGGACATCAAAAACAGGCACTGAAGATAAGTTACCCTGAAAGATTGATGGCTGTGTTATGGGAGATTACCATCTGCTCTGTGTGCAGTAGAGGACTAATCAGTGAAATCACCTGGTCTAGTCTTTGGTTGGAATGGAAACCTGCATACTCTTGGCAGTCCAATGGCACATGGTTGCCCATTCCTGCTTTAGTTGCAGATATTTCAATCTGATTAATATTTCTGAAGAAATTGCTGCTGGCTAAAGCATTTTATGCATAGCGTATATTTGATTAAAGCCTAGTGGATGTCCAGAGAGCAGGTGGCTAATTTCACGTTCCAAATTTTATTGGAGGAATAAAAGGAGAGTAATTTTCTTGTTCTTTCTGGCAGTGGTCCTCAGAGAGAGGAAATGTCAAATTAATCAGCCAGAATACATGACAGCCCACAAGTAATTAAAATTTTATTAAAGAGCGTAATGGCTGATGAAAATATCTAAGGTCGAATAAACATTTTCATATAAACAATTTCTGCAATATAAATCTGTATTTAGGATAACATACAAGTTACAGTTCAGGCTGTTTGCGTTTGGTACATATTTACATGGGTGATTTACAATGGCAATGACATGGTAGAAATAGAAAGATCAATAACTGTGGTAAAATGTGTGGTATCACAGATATTTTTTCCCTGAGTGCAAATGCAAAGCTTTGTCTGGTCTTGTTATGCGAGAGTCTGAATTGACATGTCCTTCCTGCGGGGCGCTCCGCTCTCTACTGTACATCATGTCTAGCTCCCTGTAGCTGAGCAGTTCTGCTTGTCATTTGGGCCGGGGCCAGAGCAGTGGGTTTGATAGATGGTGTTATCACCACACTCTGACCGGGCCATTCATTTCCTTTAGCTGGGCATGGCAACACTAAAAAGATGACTCACACAGGACAATTACATTAAAACCAGGGCTGGGCAGGGCTGCTCATCTCTTCCGGTTTCGCCATCAACACACACAAACACATTAATTTCTGCTCATCTCTGTAACATCACAAATATAAATCTTAAGGGGGATATTTATCTGGCTGGCATCAAGGGTGCATACTGTTATCCCAGGAAATCCTAATCACTGAGCGAGTGGATGGAGAAGATAATGATCTATGTGACACAAATGCAAAGTCTGATTCATGAAGGTGACATTAAAGTATGACAGACAAACAGCAGGGTACAAAAAAGATCACAAATGGCATGAATTTCTTTTCATTTGTAGTTCAACATACATCACATTCAATTCTGTTGTCAGTATCATCCTAATGGTAGCTTTAGAAGTTCCAGGTGTGCCACATCAGTTCCTCAGATGTTACAGAAACCTTTTCAAGAGCTTCTGCACTAGCCAACATTCAGAATCAGCATCTTCATAGTTACACTGTTACTGGCATACATCCTAATCACATGGCTTAAGCCTCAAACAGAGCGGAAACCGGGCTGCTCTCATTTTCACACTCTTCTATTTGGTCTGATTATCTCCTCTCGCGGCACTGTAGTTTCATGATTACATTGCACATCACTTCAACCTAAAAACATGTTTGAGAAACATGACAAAATATACAAATTTCCCACTAATAGCTGTTATGTAGCGGAGGGCGGAAAGCAGTCACTTTGGCAGTGGATGACCAAAGAGTGAATGATTTTGATAGATCCCACTGTCAAGCCGTCCCTCCCACACAGGGACTGGTCATTAAGTTAAGGAGGTCAATCTCTTGTTCATCCCCTGCTTTTCTTCTGAATACAGCCTTCGCTTGGAAGCAGAGGCTGAAGAGGATGATAGACAACCGATGCCTGATATTTAGTGGACAGAAAGCAGCAGGCCAAATCACGGCTTGCTCTACAGTCCTTCCACCTGAGTAATATCCCACCGAAAAGAACGAGTCCAGCCAGCACACCGCCCAGTCCCAACTCACTGCTGGACAACTCCTTCATTCATTCTTCATTGGTCCCTGAAGGCAGGTCACTGATGTTATTAAAAGGGTGTCAAGGGTGAAAGGGAGCTCATTAATTGGGGTTCATCGCTCAAAACGCAGGTCTCTGGTGGGTCTAGGGGTCACCGACAACTGAGGAGGCTCTTCGTGGGTTAACTTAACGAAGTCCGCTGGGGTATTTTCTGGGTTGTCGGGGCTCACACGTTGGTCTCTACCCCCTGCAGGCGGTCCATCCTCTGCATGTTGCGCTCAATGGTGGCCTGGCACGTGATTGGTTCAGCGCACTCGGCGAGGAACCATCCTCTCTCGCCGTCGCGCAGTCGCTCGCCCTCGTACCAGCCTGAGAGAGGAGAGATTATATTGACACTCACACAATGTTGAAAGATGGAATTATGTGTTGTGTTCCCCGGTGCTATTACGGTCTCTCTGTTTTTGATGCTCAATGCCGTCTGTTCTTCTCATCCCCTTAACACATGAAAGTCGGTTGCCATGGACACCGAAAGAGAAATGACCTTTGGCCTCTGTGCGCTTGCGTGTGTGTGTGTAAAACCGCATCTTCAAACAGGTGCCAGGTCAATACCTTTACTTTAGATAGGTAGACGGCCTTGAAAAAGGATGAGTAGAGTATATAAATGTGAAAGAGCATGTGAACATGATGAAAGGATATGAATAAGGAGGCATAGAAAAAAAGGTGCACAATTATAGGAATACAAAGGGTGTGGAAAATGTAGAAGGAACTAGAGAACAAGAGGGAGCGATACAGGCAGAGAGAGCTAACAACATACCATCTTCTACAGTCTGTGAGACCAGCACCACATCCGCCACCTGCAAGGACAGCTCATCCGGCTGCTTGGCTGTGTAAGTCCTGGTCACCTCCACCTGCATGGCATCTAGAACAACACACACACAAGTTCAAAAATCACTTCAAATTATTTTTGCATTGGCCTTATTTGAATATGTTGAATTAGCGTGTGACTTTTTGTTCAGTAAAATAGATCTTGAGAGCAAACAGTTGGATCAAACCACCACAAGGTGGTGCAATAAGCTCAAATGAGAGGAGGTCAGGGAGCCTAGCAAGGGGAAGCGTGTGTGTGTGTGTGTGTGTGTGTGTTTGCGTGTGACTCACTGGTTCTGTCCTGGTTCTTCTTATCTTTGATGTTCTGGCCCAAGGCACTGATCCACCGAGCACGCTCATTCCTACAATAAACACACACAACACATCAACATTTTCTATAATTTTCTAGCACAAACAGTTCTGAGCAGCTGAGAGTCTTCATTGACTTCACAGCTCCCACCCCATGTGTTCTCATTGGTCACTTCTTAATTTATTCACCTGCCTTTTTTCCTCTTCTGTTTGAAGGAGTCTAATTCTATTGATTTTGTTTAACAGGCATAGCAAATGCCACGGCACGGCTGCTTTCGTGAACACACAAAAACACAAAGGACATTCACAATCGAAGAGGACCAAGCAACAACAAATAAAACACAGGATCGCATGCACACTAGGGGCAACAGTTGATCATCTACTGAGACGACTGGGTAGTTTTGTGGCCTTGCAAGTTTTCACTTCCCTCCCTCCTGCCTGTCCCGTCCGTGAGAGAACAGAGGTGTGTTTTCAGTCGGAGAGAACTGAGCAGAACGGGGACAAAGGCTGATTCTCAGGAGGGGACAGACCTGCTTTTGCTTTCTCTCTCTCTTTTGTGTGTATGTGTGTGTGAGTGTGTGTGTGTGTGTGAGTGTGTGTGTGTGTGCATGCATGGCAGACAGAAAGAGTGGGTGGAGACACACGGGTCAGATTCCACGAAACTCTACCTCTCATTTCACCTGTTCACAGCTCACAGAGAGACTAAGATTTAGAAAGAACAAGAGAGGGAGAGAGAAAAGCGGGGTGAGAAAAGAAAGTGAGGGGGAGAGAGAGGGGGTTACCATCTCAGGCTAATGCCCTCTGTGACTCAGCACCATTGGCCTGCACCATGCAGCTAGATAGGACATGCACCGACATTCAAAGAGTGAGGGGAAACTTCTCAACAAGGCCTAAATGGGAACTCAAAGAGACATGTTCCATGAGTCAGACCTCAATCACTGTGTTCCCATTGTACACATTCTCTTCTGGCCTGAATTGGGGCATATGAACCGTAAATGCTAGCTCACGTCATCCCCCAGCAACTAACTGGTTACAATATCACTATAAAATGATATAACCATCAGTGGGTTCCCACATTGCAACACTAAGACTTTATATAGCATGACTTTTGGAATTGGATGATAAAAGTTTATAGTCTTGACTGACATTACAAAGGTCACCTGCCAAAGTAACATGGGCCAGGTGCTTTGACTCCAGCACATCTTATAGTACATTTAGTAATGCTATTGCTATTTAGAATATATATATATTTTTATGTCTATTTTCTAATGTTTGTGTTATGTTTATGTTATTTTTTTATATAATATTTTATGTTTTTGTCTACTCTACCACCGACTTTGGAAGGTAACCAACCATCATTTGGAGGTCCTATTCTATTCTAAACATTTAGCTGAGTAAAATAGTGAAGGTTACTGGTGAGTTTTGGGATACAACCACCACTGCGGTCGATAATATATCTCATTTACTGTTCTTCCCCGCCCTTTTTACAGGCCCTAAACACAGTGTGGTAGCTGATACACTGAAAAATCATGTGATCAGTATGACTGCACACAAACCTACATGAAGCGAATGAGATTGAGGTGAACACATAGTTCAAGTTCAAGTTCAAGTTTATTTATATAGCACATTTCATACGACAGGCGTAGACTCAATGTGCAGATAGTATGTGCAGATAGTATGAGAAATGTGAGAAATGATTTGCTTCGATGAACCTCATAAAGGCAATCATCATGTTAAATTAGGCCTGGCTACTTCTCTATATGGAATGTGCAAGTCCTACATCCAAGCTCTCATGTGGGAAAGGCAGCTGTTAGTCATTGCTCTTGACAGCTGGACACACATGCCGACAGATACATGTGCACGTTCAATACACACATACACACCATCATGACAGGTTGTATTCTCACGCTGAAACAGCTGAGATACTGTATCAAAACTGTGCACTAAATGTACACTCTTTCAATTCATTGCGTACACCAGTACTGGAACACACACAGTCACAAACAGGCACACACATGTGTGTGAGAGACACTTAATGGTTATCTGTGGAATGTGAGGCACATACCAAAAGGGGCTCAGGTAAAAAACTGCTCTCAAACAGTTTGTGTGTGTGTGTGTGTGTGTACATGCTGGCATGTGAATAGTGCATGTGTGCAAACAGCAGGTGCTTGCCCCCTTCCCCTCTAGATGAAAATGGGTCTGTGCAGGATCAGTCTATTCATGGTAGTGAACCTTTCTACCTTTAACCATTCATCCCTGAGAACAGGAGAAAGCCAAACATCATAACTCCATTCTCAAGGTTCCTATTTCACCTCTGAAAAGAGGAGGCTTGGCCGGACTGTAAAACCTCTTTCACACAGCCAGAGAAAGAGTGATGACAGCCGCTTTCTATCTCTCCCTCCTCTGCCAACTTAAAATCACTACCAGACCACTGTTATTCATCTCGTTTCAGTGTTATCTCTCCCCCTGCTAACCTTTTCTGTTCTCTCCTGTCTATTTGTTTGCCCTCAACCAAGTCCTTCCCTTCTTTCCACTTAACCGCAGGTCAGAACGGTATTCCGGGACAATTCCCACTACAGGGACAAAAACATTATATCTCTCTGCCCTAAGCAGACTAGCCAGGGAAACTCCCAGACAAAGGGAACGATTCCCATCAGCCAGTTTCTCCTTCATCACATAAACGAAAGCAGACACAGTATGAAACTCTACAACAATGCCAAAGTGTGCAATAGAAGTACACACTCCCTCCTCCGGTTATGTAACCAGTGCTGCTTTGTATTATGGCTGTGTATCTGACTAAGAGTTGTTTTGCTGCAGACCTCTGTGGCTGCTCTGTTCCTCTAATAGAGAAGCGCTATTCACTGACTCACTGGACAGGACACAACATCAGGGTCACGAAGAAGGCACACTCACACGCGCACACCAAACAGAGGATGCACAGAACTGGAAGAGGACACAGACATATACACAGAAAGAGGAAAATCAAAAAACAATGCCAGAGAGACTGTGAGAGACTGTCTGAGACCGAGCACACAGCCCTCCTTGTGCCATCTCCAATCCAGCTGTCCGTCTGAATTCCTCACTTATTATGTCACTGCTGTGGTCAATGCCAAACGAGTGGTCTGGGGTAGTTCTACTTCCAAGACCACACACACTCCTCTGCAATCCTGCCACTACCCTCACTGACACACAGACACAGGTAGGCCATCAGCTCAAGTCGGCAGGTAGAGGAACGACAGGAGCTGAAGGCACAACCATAAACAGAGACTAACATGAAAAAAAACAGAAGTCAATCTCTTTCATTTCTGCAAATAACAGCCCTGCCTTCTGTCAGAATGTATACAATTTCACATCTGAACCCCAAATGCTGCCACTTCAGCAGCACTTAATCTCTCCACCTGTATAGCAATTTCTGAGGGAGCCTCAATACCCTTGAACCATGCTTTACTCCTCCGCTCTACTTCATTACCTCTGATAGATGACCGGACTGCGCTGGCTAATGCAATGCCACTTCCATGTGTCATGTTAGGTTAGATCACTAATTTGGGATGAATGGATGGAGGAAGTGGAAGTTATTCTGTGGTCATCAAAAAGAAAGACCGTACATTGGCTACTGTCTTAGGAGATGAGACACGGGACTGTGATGAAGGGCCGGGGAGGGGGGAACGGGGCGGGGGGAGCGGGACGAGTCGTGGGAACTAGACCGTTCAACAATGGGCCGCTGCTAGGCAACCACTGTAACAGTGCCTAGCAACCACTGTAACAATGGACGGGCGCCAGGGGCTCCTCTCCCCAGCCCATTCAGTACTACAGTGAGTGGAGTACTGCACCCGCACACACACACACACACACAAATCATTACATCTCAGCCGGGGGGCCCCAAACCCAAGCTTTCAAAGGAGGGAGTCTAGGGGCTTTCCAGAGCAACACACACACACTAGGCAGCGGGGGCAGTTAGAGGAGACCCCCACATGTATACGAGGGCAGAATCTAAGGCTCAGCGGGGAGCGCTTTTGAGTCAGGTCAATCAGGCTGGCTCCTGCATACTGCAGGCCCAGGACAGTCACACTTAACACTATTACCTCTCTCTCTTTGTCAAGCCTTCCACTCAGCAACAACCTGGCCGGCTAATATCAGCGGTGCGGATTGCTGTTCAATAAGAAGACTAGTTCTAATTTTCAACAGTGTTCTACAGGACACGGACACAGAATTGTTCCTTCCAAAGTTGTGTGCAGTTGTATGTAGTCGTGTTTAAGTGTTTGTTGGCTATTTCAAACTAGAAAAGAGAGGAGAAACATTCAAAGGCAGAGTTTTGCACAGGACAGCTCCTGTAATGAGAATAGTGAGGGAGGTTCCCAAACTACAGAGGAATGAGGAGGAACAGGCTCTGTGCATATGAAAACACCCCTTAACAAACCCTTGAACCACAGCAAATAATTACAGTAAAAGCTGAGTGTGTGTATGTGTGTGTGTGTGCGCGCATTCGTGGAAGTGCGTGCACATGAACGAGAGGGTTACAATCCCAGTTCATTTACAAACGCTAAATAGAACAAACACACCCCGTATGAAGCCCAATATATGACAGATCCCTTTGTTTATGTGGGTTATACAATCTACCTAAACAGCCTTGTTTCTCAGTCCTTTTGCTGTACAAAGAGAGATGGAATTAGCAGTTTGAGCGCTACCAACAAGCTGATTATACTTCTAGGTCAGATGTGAGTAATCATTTACACTGCACACCCACTACAAAATTTTGTCAGAAACCGGTAGACTTTAAACAGAGAGAGTTGTTTTCCCTGGGGACATCATTGTGTTTGAAGATGCTGACTCAACAATAAGCAATTATCTGGTCAACAAAACAATTATCTGGTGCAACAGTGCAATGGTAGAATAAGCTTCAGTTCCAAGATCACCTACAAAACAACCAATAGTAAAGGTCAAAGCCATAATGCCTTAAGAACAGATGTAACAAAATATTCCTGTGACCTATAATGGTCAAGAAAGAGAATTGCTACTAAAATGCCTAAGAGAAAAAAATAAAGAGATTAAAGAGATTTGTCTTTACTTCAAGTTAAAAGCAGAGCGAACAGAGGAGAAAGATAAGGGAGTGGGGATTTGATTCGGGGGAAGAGGAGGACATGCACTGTTTTCTGAAGAGATGAGTTTTCAGCCTTTGACAAAAGATGTGGAGTGACTCTAGTGTCCTGATTGGACTGAGAAGGACAGCAGTGACACACACACACAGATGCACTTGACTGGCAGCCAACACACTAAACCTACAATCTTCCATACCTCACTATATGGGCATAAAGCCATGTGGATTTCCACGTTGTTGTCAGGATGCAAAGACACAAAAAGAGGTTGAAAAGAATGTAGAGACAGACATGCAGTATTAATGTGTTTTGACAGAAGATAGAGAAGACAGACTGAGAGGTAGAAAGCAATACAGCAGAAGATAAAGAGTGTTCACCCTTCAACTATCAGTGGATCTGATTTTAAATCTGTAAATGAACTTATGTGAAACAACAAAAAAAAGGCGCAGTTAAGAGGGTCAAAGGTCGCAGAATGAAGCACTCACATCAACTCCACCCCCAGGATCATGGGCACCTTTTCACCAGAGTGGTTGCTACGGAAACGCAGTCGGAAGAGATGGTTGGCGCCGGCCTGCCGTGAGCTCAGCATGCTGGCGGTGGTTCTGACTGGAGACAGGTTGAGATCCTCGGGCTGGCAAGGCCCCACCCAGATCTGGTCCCGCAGGGCATAGTCTATTACTGTATAGCTGTCCTCACTGCGGTGGGAGAGAGAGAGAGAGAGAGAGAGAGAGAGAGAGAGAGAGAGAGAGAGAGAGAGAGAGAGAGAGAGAGAGAGAGAGAGAGAGAGAGAGAGAGAGAGAGAGAGAGAGAGAGAGAGAGAGAGAGAGAGAGAGAGAGAGAGAGAGAGAGAGAGAGAGAGAGAGAGAGAGAGAGAGAGAGAGAGAGAGAGAGAGAGAGAGATTCATTTAATGTATTCAAGCTAAAAATCATGGCATCACAACATTAACTGCTTCTAATTTACTGGCCTTCACCCAAGTCAAATCAAGCCAGATTCATCTGTAAACTAGAAATAACCGCCTCGCGGTTATTTGCCTCCGCCAATAAACTTTGTTTTATCATTGCAAGGACAGTCTTTATTTATTGAACATATATGATTAATGTGATTATTAGGTCAATGTAAAGGATTTTGGTGTCTGAAAAAGTGACAGCACTTTCACCATTTTTGTAGAATGACCCAATTTTCTCACTTCCAGTGCTAAGCAAAACATTTATGATGTCACAGTGAAGTTGACCTTTGAACTTTTGGATATAAAATGTCATCACTTCATCATTTTATCCTATTAGACATTTGTGTAAAAGTTTGTCATAATTAGCGTATGAATGAGTTATGGCCAAAAACGTCTTTTGTGAGGTCACAGTGACCTTGACCTTTGACCTTTGACCACCAAATTCTAATCAGTTCATCCTCGAGTCCAAGTGGACGTTTGTGCCAAATGTAATGAAATTCCCTCCAGGCGTTCCTGAGATATCGCGTTCATGAGAATGGGACGGACGTGAGGTCACATTGACCTTGACCTTTGACCACCAAAATCTAATCAGTTCATCCTTGAGTCCAGGTGGACGTTTGTGCCAAGTTTGAAGAAATTCCCTCAAGGCGTTCCTGAGATATTGCGTTCACGAGAACGGGACGTACGTACGTACGTACGTACGTAGACACGGACAGATGGACGGACAACCTGAAAACATAATGCCTCCGGCCGCAGCTGTCGCCGGTGCGGAGGCATAAAAAGTGACAGAACTGGAGGAGACCTAGAGGTATGAGAAGTAGGCATGTGGCTGGCTTAAACAACTATCATCGAGGTGCCCTTGAACAAGCTACTTAACCCCCAACTGCTCTAGTGGAGCTACTTAATAGTCGACAACAGTGTGGTTGAGGGCGGTGCATCAGCAGTTGATGCATGCATCACAACACCATTCAGACATACTGAGAAAAACATTTCTCCTACATGGCAATGCAATACATATACTGTATACACACACACACACACACATGTAAATATTGCTGCACATCTGCATCAATTAGGTAAAGATACAGACTGAATATCACCTCGACTACATGGCAACGGTACAAACTCACATCCGAGGTCTGACAGTCATATGGACTATAAAAATGTGCTCAAAACACTGTATGCCCCCGCCAGTCAAGGCAGTTAGTCACAGACGAACACACACAAATCAGTCCAGCACATCTAATTCCAAAACAAAACTGAGACTGGATTTACCTTCTAGGAGGAGAGAGATTGGACCGCTGTGTTCCTTTTGGAGTTAGATTTTATCTTGCTGTAATATTAATCACTGAGTACAAATTGCATTTGAAATCAATAACAGAATGGTTACTGCTTATTATTTTTATGAACCTCCCCCTCTCCCACATCCACCAAATTTAAACTTTTATTGCTTTCAGGGGAGCTGCGGTCTCTTTTCCCCCTGGCACTTCTGCAATTCAAACCCTGAGAAGCAGAGCGATGCTGAAAAAGACCATGTGCTTAATCAAGTTTGCCTGGATTAATAAAGGTTAAGAAAAAAAAAAGAATTGAGGCTAAATTCAGTGGAGAGGACCGTAGAAAGAATAGGAAAATGGGTCCTCCTAATGAAGTTTTGTCTCAGCTTCTATGGCAGCCAAGAGTCCAAAACACTGAACTCTGTACAGATCACATGATGCCCTCTGGACTCTTAATACATGCCTACACCCATGAAGCACCTGGACCTAATCATGACCCTGTGTCCAACAGTACTCGCTGTTAGTTGGAGACATCTGGAACTCATTGTGAAACATGGGACCTCTCTCCCACAGGACCTCTAATGCCACACTGTACCAGGAGGGAGTGTATATGTTTTCATAGTGGTTCACATCACAGGAGCTGAACTCCAGCTCACCTGTGTTTCATCATCCAGGAGTCTGGATCAGCAGCCAGGCCACAAGGCTACTGGACAGGGAACTAGCTTCTTATAAGCCAGCACGTGGACATCACACATGCATGCTACATACACACACATATGAGCAGGACGAAAGGTAGCAGAAACAAGTAGGCTAGTAGTGAAATGTCTCTCTCTTTCTCTCTCTCTGTCTCTCTCACACACACATACACACACACACACACACACACACACACACACACACTTTGGACTCTGGGGTCTCTTGTCATGACTGGTTAGAGAATCTGGTCACGGTTGGGAGGTTCTCAACAGGGCTCGACTGTTACCCATCAGCCCCCACTGTCCACCAATCAATCAAGTCAAAGCCCGCTAACCGCAACCAATCAGACTTCTTGGAGGAGAAGGAAGAAAGTACAGGGAGAGATAAATCAGATAAAAGTAGAGGGAGTGGAAAGGAAAGGGAGAGTGGACTGGAAGAGATATAGACAGGAGAGCAAAGCAAGAATAAATTGGAAGAACAAGATCGAAGACAGACTCTTTACACTGAAGCTGCATCTCAACTGTAACCCCATGCTGCTCTCTGTAGCAGACTAAGCAGGCTGTCTGACCTGATGCTAAACCTCTGCTACATCACAACCCTACTTTCTCAGCTTATTTTCAATCAGCTCTACAGTTATAAAATACTCCTACTGTCTCTTCTGATTTTAAGTCGGAAGCTTACATGGGACACGGGAGCTGTGGGAAGAGTCATCAAGTTTAGACCGTTTTTGCACTGGAGTCCTTGACATAAACTTGAAGTTCATGTACTCTTACCACAAATGTGTCTGGGCTTGTGTTTCACTGACAGAGTGTCGGATGAGTTTTGGGGTACTCAGCGTTTTGGTCTCAAACAGCCCTAACGCACAGCTCCTGACAGCCCTCCAGCTAAAACGTCTGGAATGCTATTTACACTGCACTGTGGAATGGGATGGGTGGGGATTCTACATGTTTGTGGGGTTTGCTTGTGTGTGGGAGGTGGGTAGTTGGGTGTCTGCATTATTACTAAATAGAGGAATGAAGGTAGGAAAACGTTTGGGTGGTAACTGAGAGGAGAAATGTGCACGAGAGGCATGAAAAATAGCAAGAATAGGGCAAAGGCCTTCTCACCAGCTACTTCCACAGAAAACACACACAAACCTTGCTGGAGTGAGAACTACGCAGCTGTCAGAGATAGCACAGGCATCCAGCACACGTCATGGCAACTGTGCCAGCTACCGGCTACTGTACAACCAGTTATACAACACACAAGCACAAGCGTACACACAAAAATTCAGATACTGTCCACAGAGAGAGGATATTGAGATAGAAGTCCAGTCAAGCATGCAGACACACATGCACAGTAGCGAGCACGGCCACACACACACACACACACACACACACACGCACACACACACACACCATTAGAGCACAATGTCCCGGTGCAAAGTGGGAGTGTAGAGACTGTGGCCTAGTCAAACAAACAGAAAGAGAAAGAAAAAAAAACCTAGAACAGAGCATGTTGGGATGACACACACTCACATAATTGAGAAGCACACGCACAAAAGAGGACAGACAAAAACCAATGGAGTAACAAATGCCAAAAAAAGATGGCAGAGGATGGAAAGAGAAAAACACAGAGAGTGAGAGAGATGGAAAGCTCAACCTCAACAATAACACTGGTTAGATGATGCCCAGCATCACAGAGGAAAAAGGGTGGAAGTAAAGATGGGAGGGAAGCCAGCTGGTGTGGACTCAGTGTTATGTAAGTGTTCCTCTGAGCCAACGCTAACTGAGCGTAGCCTAGTTTGACAGGACACTAACCGAGCAGGACCTAGTCTAGAGGAACGCAGCATAACACTAGCGCTGAGACGATTAGTTAATCGATGAGTCGATCAATGGAAAATCAAGATTGACAGAAAATCAATTGATTATAATTACGGTAATCGATTCATCATTTTAGTCATTTATCAAGTAAAAGTACCAAACATTTACTGATTTCAGCTTCACAAATTTTAAGACATCACTTTGGGCTCTTGTGATGGGCATTTGTTATTTTTGACATGTTATAGACTAAATAATATAAATGATAGATTAATGAATAATGAAAATAGTCATTAGTTGCAGCCCTAGATAACACACATGTTGTGGTTTCTTTCTCCTGGATATATGGCGAAATATACATAAATATTCTAGGGACATGGGAATATCTGTTCCCTCTACTGTGTGGGCACTGTGCCTTTGACCTTTTCTCTCCTCACTACTGGCTGATTGTAATTCTAGAAATTTAAGCTTATGAAAAATGAGACAAGAAGTATCTTAAAGGATTCAAGCACACAACTTGCTTTTGATAGCAATGTGCGTTTAGCTACAAAATGACGCAAACTACCCGACCCCACTCTCCCCCAAGTTATAATGACAGGGGAAAGAGCGATTATGCCATTATGTCTAGTTCTGTGACCTGGCCTTGCCTGGCCAGCCTCCTGTGTTTTTGTTTTGGTTCCTGCAGATGGAGTGCAGTAGAGTAGCGTGCCACAGCAGGGCTCCCGTGCCTCCGCAGAACAAACCAATATTATAACAGCTTCTCTCACTCATAGTCACACACACATACACACACACACACACATATACACACACACACAAATATACACACTCTGATTCCGGAGCACTCCCTTTCCCAAATCCCTCTTCCAAACACAGGCCTGACACCACACACTGCTGGAGTCTGCCGTCCCAGATCGGATTCCCAGAAAAATATCTTATGGAATGTTTTTATGATTCTTAGGAATTCTGAGTAGCGAGTGGCGGGACAATCAGTTCCAGACACAGAGGGAAATGGAGGGGAAAGGATTTTTTATAGCGAAAATAGACACACTTGTGCGCGCACACACCCACACAAACACACACGAAAATGAAAACCACATCATTTCAAGGAAGTCCTCTTTATGGCTTGCTTCTCCATGTTGCCCAAAACTAGAGGAAACGGGGGTGGGGGGGACAAACTTTCTGACAGGTTGACAATGAGCAGCTCCCCTAGCCCCAAAAGAGTCACGGCACACACACATGTTCCAAACTCTATTACATACAGAAAAATGGTACAGACTGATGATGCTAAGCTACAGCAGGTTCAGGTAGTATAATTATTAGGTTGCCTGCACCTGTTCAGCATAATATACACCTGTGAACGAGGGCACAGTGTTGAAGATTAGTCCGATAGCACAATGCATCTGCTCTATTCCCTCTCATTTTTCAAAAATCTTTCTCTCCTCTTTACCCTGTTGATAATGACTTCAATGACATGACTTTAATAGTCATGTACTTTGTGTTATTCTTGTCATTTCACGTTTCAGTTGTTTTGCTTTCCTTTCAGATACCTGGAATCTCCCTTTTTACTCTAAACAAACAACCAAACAGGCTCATGTCCCAGGACAAGTCAAAACATGAGGATAAAGGAGATAAAATCACACACCCTGTGCTTAGGGTCTTGGCCATATGCGGTTCACACGCTTGCACACAATGGAAACCAAGAGCTTACGGTTACACTTTCACCCTCAACATGCCGGAACAGGTGAGTTATGAGCAAAGCCTGCATGTCAAGGCCACACTGAAACCAACTAAATCAAACACACACCGAAACACAGAACGCACACACAGGCGTTCACACACACATACAGATGCCGACAGAGTCGACCCTGTCCGACAGTCTGCTGTGATGTCAGTTAGGCTAGCGGTGAATGTTGTGAGAGAGACCCACCTCTTCTTCCTGGTGACGATGAGGACATCATTGAAGAGGAAGAAATAGACCTGTTGTCGTGACGTCCGCTTAAGGAAGATGCCATTTTCCTCCACGAAGGCCGTCAGTTCTCCTCTCTTCACCATCCACCTGGAAGACGAGACCAGGGGGAAAGGCTGGAGGGGTGGACAGAGGGAGAGGGAAAAAAGAGAGGGCAAAAGAGGATGAGACGAACAGGAAAAGAAAAAAAATACTAACAAAATGATAACATATTTAAAAAGAAAAAGCTGTGTTTCTGTCAGGAAACACTATAAATCACACTCTTTTGGTTCGGCTTTCATCTGCAGTTAAGCTGTGTGTGTGCACGCATGTGTGTGTGTGTGTGTGTCTGTGTGCATGCGTGTCAACAGCTGGTTATGCAGACTGAGAGTATGTTCACTAGACATCTGTGAATCCCAAATGTGCCAACAGCTATTTCCCACACTCCTTCCACACACACTTGGGCCTGCTAAGCTCTGTGTGCATGTGTGTGTAGGGACTCGCCAAGTGACTGACCATGGCGTCTACGTCTTACTGCATCTACAGTGTGTGTGTGTCTGTGCATGGCTGCGGGAACAAACTCTTGAGCCAATGCTTCACATACTTGTCATACACACTTGTCAGCTTGTTCATGACAATTGTTAACAAGAATGAATGTGTGTTCCAAAGAGAATGCATGGGAAAGATCTTGTGAATATCACAGTGTCTGTGCTAGCTAAATCTCCTTCGATGTGTGAGTGTAAGCACTTATTTAAAATTGAGAGAGTGAGAAAAAGAAAGAGAAACTTCAGAGGAGTATGTCACCAGCATTGTGTTGTATTGCGTTTATTGACTGTGATGTATTTTACCCAGCATGCATACCTTGATCTTGAACTCCAGCTGAGAGTTGATGGTGTACATCATCTCTGTTCTCTCCATGGTGCGAGCTCCTTCATTACACTTCCTCACCACCTGGACACAAACGCATTTTTAACTTCTAATACACAGGGGAATTATACAAAAACAGACATAATACAAAAACCTAAGGAGGAGAATAAATCAATGTATAGTTTACCTTTCAAAAATATTAAACTATGTCTTGCTGTTAGGGGTCAATTTGCTAAAATCTATCAAGGGGATGAAGGGCAGGAAAACTTTACTTATTTCTACTACTAAAAAGACTGCACCTTTAATATGTAATATCAAATAGGATACAATTGCTTCACCCCCTTCAAATCACCCCTTGGTCATGTTTTGCTTAGTGTCTCAGGCCTTGTCTTAGTCTCCTAAGGCTCTACAAGAACATGTAGAGCCATGATTTATGTATAGATAGATATGAAAGTGATACCAAAATCTGAATATCTAAAAAAGATAAAAGCCAGAATGAGGGTGTGTGTGTAACAGGACATCCCTAGTCAACTCCTTGCACCCACTAACCTTGCTGACTGCTTGTAAAGCCCTCTTACACTCCTCGTATTGAGCGGAGTCTTTAGGGGTCTTCTGACAAATTGTCTGCAAGAGAGAGAAAGACGGCACGTGTGTCAGGTACACCGATTCTTTAACCTTTAACAGACAACCACTTACACGCATTCATGCACCGACAAATTCAGTAATTCATTGCATCCACACAGGCATCAACTCAAGGCACACTGAGCTCCATCAAAATCCTGATGAAATATTGAAGCCTGAGTAAAGCGATGGGAACTGGAGAATACAACCCAAACTTTCTCAGGATCCAAATGCCTCTGAGCGTACAAGCTTAAACCCCAGAGTCCCCGGGGAGACACTGACGGAGGATGGGAGCGAGGGGGATGAAAGCAGACAGAGAGGAAGAGAGGGAGGCACAGTAGGGATAGGAGGTTGCAGCGCCAAGGGGAGTGAAAAAAAAAAAAAAAAGAGTGTTAAAAGGCAGAAGGAGGAGCAGATCCAAGTTAAAGCAGTTTGGAAAATGGAGGAATGAAGGAAGGTCAACCAAAAATTTTTGAGGTCAGAGGAATTGAAAGAACACATGATATGTTGATGAGTTGCGTGTGTGTGTGTGTGTGGCCCGGTTATAGGAAAAGGAAAATGAAAGATTCAATGCAGAAAGAAGGTGAAAAAAATTGGTATCAGATATCAGATAGGGAGAATGAGGAGGAAAGAGAGGGGCAGTATGAGTAAACAAATCCAAATTATTACATAAGAGTCAAAGTCTACTCATTCCAAAGCTCAGGCCGTGTCATGACTGCACTCACGTCCATGAGCAGCGGCAGGCGAGTGATTCTCTGCATAGGCAGAATGAGGAAGGAGATCATGGGGAGGTTCCTGCAGTCTGGGTGGCCTTCTATCCTGGTCAGCACCTCCTTAAACACTGGACTCTTCGACCTGCGGGGGAGGAGGGGGGGATTGGGGAAAGAGGTGGGAAAGAGGAGAAATTGACGATAGACAGAGAGAAGGAAGAAGGAACGAGAGAGAGGGAGAGGGAGAGGGAGAGTGAGTTCCCGGGTTCAAAGTATCAGAACAGGCATGCTGGATCTGAGCCATCATGATACGATAAGGGTGTACGTGTGTGTGTGTGTGTGTGTGTTAAAGCTGAATTGATCTAAAAAAAATTAAAATCGCAATAAGAACTTCTGCAAATTCGAAATCACAGAGGCTGCAGTTAACTGCTTAAGAGAGAGGGGCATTTTTTTTTTAGAGCTCTGGGTAATCTTTGGTCCATGAATCAAGTACAGTATTGGTAAACACCTTTCATCATACTCAAACATAAATCCTGCACACTGACATCTATTTTTTTTTTTTCACAAAATTTAGAAAAATCTAGACTTGAGATAAGAAAAACTTGAGATGATATGAATCACAGTTTATACTGCAATTACAATATTCTGTCAAATAATCACAATTAGATTTTGTGTCTTTCAGCCCTAGTGTGTGTGTGTGTGTGTGTGTGTGTGTACAATGCATGTGTGTTTTCTCACTCACACTAGCCTCTGCAGGGTTCTCTGCTGGTAGACCTCATTGGAGCAGTACGTGACATAGGGATCAAAGTTGGACTGGGCGTGCTTGTAGACTATGTCGCTGATGTCATCGATCACAATGTTCTGTTGGTGTCTGTCCTCCAGCTCCTTAAAGAACCTAGAGAGAGGCACAGGTGGTGAATGAATTAGGGTTAGTATGCCAGGGAATACATGGCAGAAGATTGAGTCAGAAACACCAAACTGTTGATGTCATCCCACACTGGGGAAAATATAGGATACACTGACAAACACAAAGTCAGGAAGTGTGTCCAACACCTTTCTTCTAACCCCACTGTAAGATCACAAAAGAGGAACTCCTCCTCCGCCTCCTAAAATAGACAGCGCTCACCATTAACACATAACACAAAGGCTTTCCTCTTCCTGAGCATGGCCAGATGGCTGCTTTAACGGCATGCCATATGACCCACTTCAAGCGAATTAGTGTATGTGTGTGTGTGTGATCCAAGGTGACAAACAGGAAGTGGTCACACAGACACAGGAAGCTGACCTTGACCAGTTAGACCTAGTTTCAGCTCATCTGCAAAGCCACCTGTAGTGACCCAACCCTGACACACAAACACACACACACACACACTATCCCAACACCCTTCCACACACACACAGCCTGTGTTTCTACTACAATGCTAAAATTATAACATGCTTCTTGTGACCATGTAGCCTTGTGCGCATGCCTGACCCCATGCCCTTTGAACTGTGCCCTTCCTAATGATGGCACACAGAAAACACACACACACACACACACACACACACACACAATGTCCTGCCCTCCAGCCCCTATCCTGAAGGTGCATGCAGACGATGGGACAAAGCAGGGAGGAGAGGGAATGCCCAGATCGAGGTTGCTGAACAAAGAAATGTCATTGGGAGGCAAAGAATCATAAAGGAAAGGCACATAGTGAGGAAGACGAAGCACATCAGCCCTCAGGAAAGCCTCCTCTCCTCTCTCTGACTTTCTGTCTGGCAGTTCTAAAATGTGTTATGATAATAAATGAGGTATGTCAAACCCTGCGGCTGCTTGTGAAACACGATCAGAAAAACACCTGCATATAAAATGTTTAACAGCCCTCCCACCCAACTAACACCCCCCACCCCACCCCACCCCCAACACACACAGACTAGGTCACAGGAGCCTGCGGGCGGAGTGTTTGTTTCTGTCGTTTTGTTTGTCTGAGAGGCTAAATTCAAATCCTGACTATCTGATACAAGTAAAACATCTTGCAGAACCAGTGCTACAGGCTACTGTATATTCTCTTATTTGCAGTTCTAGGTTTTTTAGGTGGGCAGGGTTCAGTATCACATAGTGAGTAGGCCTGCAGGGTGGACAGGTATGTGAATGAGAAAGAAGAGTAAGATGGGCTACAACACGTCTGAACATACAAGTTAACCTAACCACATGCATGCAAATAGGGCATAAGTGGATATGCAAATACTGTCCATGTCAATCCACACCAGCCCAATGCACTTCAGAAAGTGAGGAGTCATATTTGTAGAGGCTTTCTTGCCTCGGTGATGATGGGTTAAGTCATTTAAGATCCACATAAACAAGAGGAGAAGACAGATATAGGCATTTCTCTCTCCCTCTCTAAAACACATGCACACCTTCATAGAAGGGCCTTAACTCTTTGCCATAGCGAACAGTGACTTCATAGAAGGACCTAAGGCTGTTATCACAATGGACACTGACCTAATAGAAGTACCTGAAATCTTTGCCATAGTGAACAGTGACTTCATAGAATGGCCTGAGGCAGTTATCATAATGAATACTGACCTCATAGAAGGAACTGAGACTGTTGCCATAGTGAACAGTGACTTCATAGAGCGACATGAGGCCATTTCCATAATGGATACTGACCTCATAGAAGGACCTGAGACTGTTGCCATAGTGAACAGTGTCTTCATAGATGGGCCTGAGACAGAACATATGGGGTCAGAACATTTCCTGTCAATCCCTATTAGCAGCCCGTTCCAAGACATTAATCGCTGAGGCGGCTCTTCTCGATTTTCATGGCCTCTTATGCATGAGTGTTTCCATGAGTTTATAAGATCCTTGGAAGTTAATGGCTAACTGGCTAAACTAAATGAGCCAAAGTCAATAAACAGTCTGCAGACATACACTATAAATCATGATGGACAGATAAACACAGAGGGCTCATCCAGGCCAATTCTGGCTCTTGCATTTACATACATCATACATGCACTCACCCATAAACATAGGCACAAAACAGACACATCCAACCTGCCTTTGAACTCTCTCATGCAGCAAGGAATGTTTGTGTTAATATTGCAACCATGAATAAGCTCAAATATGATGTATGTGTTCTTTTCTCCTTTGATGTTTCACTCCATTTGCCCCTCGCTTCTTGTCTGGCCCTGCGTTGCGTCTATCAGCATGTGCAGTCTTCAAAACGAACCGTGGCCTCACATACAACCAGAAAATAGCACTGTACTGCCTACCCACAATCCCTCACACTGAAAACAATTCTGAGCGAAGAAGAACGTCAGGCTTAAAGAATGGTATCACCATAAAGAGTGTTTACACACAAACCTCCCTTGGAATGAGTGAGGTCTACCAACTTTAAGTAGCCTACAGTTAAATCAGAAATTATCCAGCTCATTAGCACAAAACCATAAATCCCAAACACTGACATACAGCTAGAGAACATGTAGGAACAGCCTAAAAAAAACACAACACCACATTTTAGCAGTCATCACTGCACAGCATGCCAAAATAAGACCCATAAACATATACACATGAGGGCGCCAGCCATGAAGATACATACTGTATATTCAAGTGTACACATCTCACAATAGTTCTGCCCAAGCAAATCTACAGGCATGTCAATGCACACACACACACACACACACACACACACACACACACACAAACACACAAACACATACATACTTTTTGCTAGCCTCACAGACATCGGCAATGTTTGAGAAGAGGTGGTGGTGCTCAGTCTTGGTCATGGCCTCACTGAGCTCTGCAGAGTTCTTAAACATGCGGATCAGGATCTCCAGACTGTGGAGATAGGAGTGTTCTGAAGAGATCACCTCAAAGATGGCCTAGCGGAGGGAGGAGAGAGAAAGAAAGAGATGAAAAAGGGAAAGGAATACAGCAAGGAGGGGGGGAGTCAGAAAGAAAGGAAGGCATTATTCATTGAAATGTTCATTCTCTTGTTCACACCGAGCGGTTTAATTACATCTATTCATGACTTCCGGTGCTTCAGTCACCCCACTAGGTCGTGACTCAAAAGGCTGGTCCATCCTGAACATGCTTGACATGCCTATATGCTACATTCATGTCTCTGGCATGCTGTTGAGCAATGGCATGCGCCTCTAGGCATTTTTATCAATCTGTGGTTGATTTTATTCATCAATTACATCATTCTCCTTAATATGTTAAGGATCCAGATACTTATTTGTTATGTATCGAGCATCTGACCTTCTCCTCCCTTTTAGATGCATTTGCTTTACAGATTTATTTGGCTACAGTGCATGTTTCCTGTTCTTCCACTTTAATGGTTTTGTTTATTGGTCTGGTGGAGTTTACAGCAACCAAATGGACAGCCATACTCCACTAATGCCTTGTAACTTTTCACTGTGTCTGTGTTTGTCTATGTGTGTGTGTCTGTAGCCCCAAATTAGATTATTCTCATAAATGCCAGAGCACTCTGACCCAAATGAAAAGTAAAATATGATTCCTACCTCTTGCCTTTTGCGTTCCTCCTGACTCAGTTTGTCAGACAGGCCACTTTTCTTTACCTAAACAGAAAACACAGTTTGTAATGAAGGTTTCAGTACAATGGTTAAAACAAAATATAGAAGGAAGAAACATTTCAAAAGGCATCTAAATACCAGGTCACAATTGTCTGATTACTCTTCAGTAATTTGAGGTGAGAGCCCTAAGAGGTTTCCTAAGGCCAATGGCCCTTTGCATTTACAGACATGCTGGCTACTGTGTGTGTGTATGTGTGTGTGTGTGTGTCTTTCTTGTCTCCCCACACTAACAAAGGAACACTTTGCATACCAAACTGAATAAAGCCCGAACGACGCTGCTTTAGAAATGGGGAGGGGAAAGATCTTCAAGAGAGATGGGATTTGAGTGTAGACATGAGAAATCCTATGGGGATTTGAGGATAGAACATCTTTTATACACAATAATATATAATATATGCTAAATGGACAGCTCTTGTTTCTGTTTTGCGTGTCTAGGTTGGCCGAAAGCATATGGTTTACGTGAGAGTGAATGTGCGTGTTGGTATGTGGCTGGTTTGATTTTGTCCAGAGAAATATTTGAATAAGGTTGAATAAAAGAGTAAAGGTAAGGTGGTGCATGGTTCTCTCTCTCTCTCCCTGGAATAAAACCAAACGTCCATCTCATGTTTCACCCAATGCTTTACCAGGTCAAATCACAATGCACTCACATACAAAAACACACACACTTTGGCCTTTTCTTTCATAGCCATTCTAGGACCATTTAAGAGTTTTTAGCACCACAGTTCCAAACAAATCTATTATTATTAGCCCACATTTTTTCTTCTTTGCACCCTACCGCATACCTTGACAAAACTCCATCTGCCCCTTGACAAAACCACCCATGCTCTATTCCCTTTAATCCTCCGTTCCTCCACGCAGGCAACATCCGAGAGCCCGAGCTGTCTTTCCTCACTTCCACTTGCTGCTCATTCTGTCTTCTATGTTATTAAGGCACAAGGAAGTGATACCGCTCCTCTAGGATTCTCCCTGCTCTCTAGTTTCTGCCCTGCAGCCCTCGGCAAATACTGAGAACAAACAGACCTGCAGCAGACTAAACATCTCTTGTGGTTTTCTTCCATTGCTTTCACACATGCACCCTCTCTATTATTTCTTGCTCATTTGCCCTCGTTCCAAACCTCTAACTCCCTATGAGAGCAAAGTAGGCTATCACTGTATAAGTTTTTAGTGTCCTAGCAACCATCTGCTGGGCTGCCCATTCCTGCCAACTGTACTTCAACCTGCTTTGCAGTTTCACTGGGTGTTAACTGAGACAGAATCAATGAGGTATCGTTATAATCAAATACCAGATAAGTTCCCTTTGGCAAAAGCTTGAAGTCATGTGTCCTTGTTTAAAGCAAATCACAGAACATGAAATCAACCCTAGTTTAACAGAATTTCAGGCATTCTGCCGCTCCAGGATCGCCTCCTGAACATACAGGTCAGCATTATTCCAATAACAAATTTCTGGGACATGGCATGTCATCAAAACCTAGTCAACAAAAAGTGCCCCAGGGAAGGGACGGGAAGGGAGGAACTAGGTGTGAGGAGACTGGTTTGTATATCTGGTTCTCCGCTTCACTTGAATTTCTATCTACTTTACCAGGAATAAGCTTATTTCCTGTCAGACCAGGGACATAAATCTTTCATGTGGGCAGTTCCTATGAAATCAGTAAGAGAGGAAGAATCCCAGTGTTACATCATGTACCGTCTGGCCAAGCACAGTCACACTAAAAGATCCACAGCTGTAGAGCAGCTGTAATGGACGAGAGAGCCGACTTTGCCCAATGGTCACAACATCTGCTTTTGCCCATTCCTCCTTCTTCGCCTTTTTGTCTCGCTGACACACACAAACAGATACAGGGGAACAAAAAGGGACTGGAGCAATTTACTGAATGTTCTCCAGTTTCAATCCAATTTCCCTTCATTTATTACATTTATTTGAGCCTGAGTGCATATCATTCTCTGTCTCTCTGCCCTGCAATTTCACTTTCCCTCCTCAACAGTTCCAGATAAGGGTGAACAAACAGAAGGGAATGCCTAAGTAGAAAACTAAATTAGCCCATTCTCTTCCTCTATATCCCTCTAACCCTTCATTCCAAGCCTAAACTATATTATGCAATGTAGAGCCACCAGTGTGCTCTCTAGAGACAACATTTTACGCATATTTCCACTCTGACAAATCTCCAGAGTTTGCCAACACACTGGCATTGTGCCCAGCAGTGCAAGACTTCCTGTAGGTCTGGCTGACTGTCCTGTCCATCTTCCCACCCCAGTCCTGGATCAAATCCTCCTGTACTCCCAACGGGAAACATAGTGAGATGCAGAGAGAGACAGACAGAGAGGGAGGATGGGTATGGACTGTTGCCAAACCGGATAGGACAGCATTCTTTAGAGCACTGGCATTCCAACCCCCCACAACCACAGCACTATGTGTTTATGTTTGTCTGTGTACTGGATGTACATAGAGAGAGAGACATAGGGAGAGGAGTGGAAGTTACCATCTGTATGAGTGTGTGTGTATGTGTGTGTGTGTGTGTGTTATGTCTGACCACACTGAGCTGGCTCCAGGTGGTGCGTATCGGCCTGTACTGCACCACGATGCGGTTATCAGGTTTGGGCTCCCTGGACTCTGCATCCTCATCTGAGTCATTGTGTAAGGCTTTCTCCTGGTAATTCTGATACAGCTCTTCCTCTGAAAAACACACACACACAGAGTCAGACACACAGTTTTATGACAGAAAAAAACAGCACAACAGGAACATACAGTGTTTGAGAGTGAGAGATCACAATGGCCGCAAGGAATAACAGATAGGGACATATCTTCTCTGTCTGTTTATGTCAGGACAGGAAGTGTAGAAAGAATGAGATGAAAGAAAAGTGTGGTAAAAACAAGACAGAAAGCTGTTAAGCTGTTTCTCACCTTCACTGTCAAATGTCCTCTGACTGGTCAGTCCTTTCTTCTTATCAGGACTCTGAAAGAGAAACAATGTAATCACTTGAACTACTTCCGAGGGACCACGCCATTCATAAGCACGTGCTTAAAATGACATGGGGCAGTGTACCTGCCCATGACCCTTGCCCATTCTAGTGACCTCTTTCAATGACCCCCGTCTAATTACAGAGCCATTGTGTATGTGTGCACGTGGTGTAGCATTACTTCATGTCTCCCAACAGGAGCATTCATTGTCTCCTTGTAAGGCCAAGTCTTAATGGTTGCTGCGGCTAAGTTTGCTCCACAGAACTCTCTGCCTGTGTTGTAAGTTTACATCATGGACTTTATCATGGACCCCCAAATAGTGAAAAGCAAGGCAAAGGAACCTCTGAAAAGCACAATCAAAACTAAATCTGATGCATTATTATTATTGAGTTGTGAAATTTCAATCAGAGTACAGCAACAATTCAAGATCCTGAGTTTACAAATATTTACACTGCTGATGCTTTCACATTGAATGTCGAGTTCAGCAACAGGCAGCCGTTAGGAAATTGCTTTTCAGATGAGAAATATGCTCTAATTGGTTTCATTTTTGACTTCACTTCTGTAAAGCACGTTGTGTAAAGCATGTATATTACTATATTATATTCTCTGTGTGACACAGCAAGTGTACCAACCTTGTTCTTCCCAGGCTTGGCTGTCCCAGGGCTGGCAGGCTTGGCCGTCCCAGAACTGGCAGGTTTGGCAGAGCCAGGACTGGTAGTCTTGGCTGTCCCAGGGCTGGTAGGGTTGACAGTCCCAGGATTGGCAGATTTGGCAGAGCCGGGGCTGGCTGGGCTGGCTGGGCTGGCTGGTTTATCCCCGTCTTCCTGTAGTCCTTTGAGGAAAGGCTGGGACAGCCCATGGGCCTTGGGGTCTAGAGATGGGACCTCTAGGTCTACCCCGCTCACCACCGCCCTCCTATAGGACGTACTCCTCAGGCCCCTTCGCAGAGTCCCTGGGCTCTCACTCTCCCCATCCGCCCCCTCACCGTGTCCCCCATAACCTCCTGTAGAAAAGAAGGCTCCTGTCTCCACCATGCTGAGGGCTTTCAAGGATCGCTTTGAGTTGTCCAACCCCAGCAGCCCTCCAAAACCTTGGCTTTGCGGCCCAGCGGGAGGTGCCTTGCTCTGCCGACTGTCGCATGCTAGGCCCTTGGGAATGAGTTGCTGGGTGCCCATCTTCAGGGCAGCCGGGCTGTGGGTGCTAAGGACGATGGAGGGAGAGATGGATGGGGAGAGAGAAGGAGAGGGTGAGGTGGAGGAGGAGGAGGAGGAGGAGGAAGAGGCATGCCTGGCTTCCTGGGTGGAGGCAGGCGAGCATGAGGACTGTCTCTGGAGCGCCTGCCCTCTGTCTGCTGGGGACGAGGAGCGTGGGGTGGGGGGGTCCGAGGAGGTGAGGGAGGAGAGGGAGGGGATGCTCGAGGTGGAGCTATGGGAGGGGGTAGGGGTACGCCGGGCAGGGGGAGAGGGGCTGGGGGCAGAGGGATGGCGTGAAGGAGGGGAGGGAGGGTGATGGTGGGTGTAGTAATAGCTGTTGTTATTAGGGGTTTGGGGAGACGGGACAGGAGAGGAGTGTTCGGGGGGAATAGCGTCAGGCGGAGACGAGCTCGTTCCAAAAGCTATCTGGTCCCTCTGGGAGCTCAGAGTGAACGGACTAGACATGCGTTTCTGCGGGTCCCGGAGACGCTTATCAGGCCACACTGTGACTCCGTTAGCTTTCCCTATCTCATAGCCTCCATTGCTCACCCTGTTGTCCAGTGAAGCTGATTTGCTATCGTCTGACCTGAACTTGGGCAATGAGAAGCGTCCGTTAGAGAAGTGTCCGATGCTGATGCTGCGAACCACCCGGGTCTTCCTGGTGGGTTTGTTTAAAATGTGTTTCAACACCACTGTGTTCCTGCCTGTGGGTGTGGCCACCAGTCTCTCAGCAGGCTGGCTCAAGGTAAAGGAACACTTGTCCTCCACAGGGAAGTCCGTCGTCACAACCCTGTCTATTTGGTAACTGAGGGGTCGGGGTTTGGGCTTGCTGGCGTCCCTGGGGCCATTACAGTTGTCTGTGCGGCGTTTCCACAGCGGGTGGATGTTATTGTTGGATAGATCCACATCGTTACCGACATCCATGGTCCTGATGTGTCTGCGTCCTATTTTCTGTATCTCAGTCTCACGGCACAGAAGAGCCCTGTCCAAACCTACAGGTCACAGTGCAAACATTGCAGCCCTGTAGAGAACTGATCTGACCCCTGGAGGTAAACAAAGAGAGGAACATCAATCAGAATCAAAGCCAGAGGGAGCGCATAGAGCAGTGTCCAAATTCCCAAAGTTTACTCATTAACAGAGATTTAGTATGAGGGCAGACGCTCAGCAAGACAACTTAGGAAACACTTAAAATATTATAGACAAAGTTGTTTAAGGACTCCAAACAAAGGAAGCCAAGCCACTGAAGTGATAATCCTTTTGTATTTGTTCAGTGTGCTGCAATGCCCTATTTACAAGCACAAACTCAACATAACTGACAAAATATTATTTGTTAGGAAAAAACAATTTAACATTCCTAAAGGGAGTTAAAGTGTGTCTGTGATGATCATTAGTGAGTTTATTGTGACCTAGTATTATTTTAATCTCCTATAATATCACTACGATATTCCGATACGAGTTTATAATTTTGCTGAAAAAAAATATTGCTTTTTCTAAAGTGTATTATAGTATTGCAATAGTTATTTTCGATAGGTAAAACGCAGTAAATCGTTTCTGATACAACTGAAATCGTGGGAAATCGTTTCTTAAATACGCTAATTGTCCCGTAAGTGGGTGCAACTTACCTCTAATCAATCGATGCGTTGTTGTACGCTGTAGTCATGATTGTACCTGTGCTGAGGGAAAACAATCTTCTTTTACCGAAAACAAAAGTTAGGTAGTTTGAAATCCAGTATGGTAATAACACAAAAGAAAGTTGGAGAAAAACAAAGTTAGAGCAACAGAACACGGCGTTCGACTACTGGAAATGCGTGTGTGTTGTTTGAGCGCTACTGAGCTGAGCTGCTGCTGTCTGTCTGCTGAGGAGTTATCTGTTGGGGAGGAGGTGGGAGGGGAGCGGGAATACCAAACCAGAGTGGGAAGCAACGCTCCCAAGTTCATGTTAACTCCACTCACTTCAGTAGAATCTGAGGCAGTGCTTACGAAAGTGGGGTCCAGTGCCCGGCAAGGGATCCCCCAGGAAAATTAAAGATAAAAGTTAGTGAAAGTAAAAGTTAGGCTACACAAGAATGACTATTGTAATCATAGCTTTACTTTACCCATCCACACAAACTTTAGCAATAAAACTCTCCCCAGATGGCTTTCCCAAGGACAAAATATTGTCAAATGGAAGTCCGTGTTGCACAGTGTGGATCTGTTTGGGGTCAACTGTCATGGAAAACATTGGGAACTCTTTTGTCTAAGCGGGTCCGGGCAGATAGAGAATGAGTGAAAGATTAAAATGTGCTTAAAAGTGTTGACATACAATTGGACAAATGATTCGTAGGCTTGAAATATTTACTATGAAATTGATTGCGCTATTGATGTTCCGCGCCACCGTGTGTTCTGTGGCGCAATTGCAATATACAACAATGATAAAAGGCAAATAGACCAAATAAACCAATAAAAGCGTATTGACCGATTGCACAATATTCCCATAGGATTTATGGTGTGTCTGTGATACTCAATACTGAGTTTATAATGACCTCATTGTACTTCTATCGTACATCGTACATATATATTTAGGCTATATATATATATATATATATATATATATATATATATATTATCTCCTATGGTATTATAATATCCCTATAATATCCCTATACTGAAATAGCTTTGCAGTGACATATATGCTTCTATGCTACTAAAATGTGTTATAGGATTACTATAGCCTTGTTATTTTTTACATAAGGGGTGGATCTTGATTTTATAGATTTGAATTCCAATCTGTTGTGCAACTTGTGGCTGCAGATGAATTCATGGAATATCACTGCAGAAAAAACAAAACTATTTTCTAATTACATTCATACAAATAACAACCCTCCCACCAGTTTCTAAAGACTCAGTTTAACCACCCACACGAATACTCCTGCGGTCTTGCCTACAATTGCCATGAGTTTCTTCAGTAACTGAGCGGTGTATAAGCTGTGACCCATGTTGCATGGATAGTGCGCCACTGTGTGGCCCTGGTGCGCCAGTAGTTAACCTATTTGACCGCCAAGGGGAGCCATTGCCAAGTCGAACGCGTCACCCTAGACATGCCAATGATACCATTACTACCATGCAAAGGATAATACTCTAATTTTTCTGCTAAAATAGATAGAAAAACACATAAGAGACTGCATGAAGTAAACAATCATATTAGTACAAATTAGATATTTGGTATAAGTTAGGTATAAATTATTCTTGGTACACTGGTCACAACTGGTCAATCACTACACTTCCCTCTATGGCTGCAAACATACTGTTAACTATGCAGCTCAAAGACCGAAATGTAGCTTCTTAATTTCCATGCTCATCTCTACAGCATCTGGATTTTAGCAGAGTAATTGTAAGACCTGCAGTTGTTATAGAAACAGCTTCTGAAATGAAATAGTGTGCTCAATAGAAGGGAGCTTTTATTTTTAGGCACACAGCAACTCGCCTATCTGTGGGTGTTGGAGAGGAAGAAGGGGTTGTGTAAAGGCAGTGGGTGTTCGTAGGAGTGGACAAATGTCACACACACACACACACACATACACACATTCAATACAAACATACAGGCACAATTACAGAGAGATCCAGAGAGAAAGGGTATTGAAGTCGCACTGATCTTTACACAACTTGATCTGGTATGGTCTGCTGACTGCATTTTGGAAATTAATTGGTTTTGTCTTCTTCGTAAGACAGAAAGAAGAAAGAAACTTTATTTTGCAAGTGAAACTCAGGCCAGGGACAGACTCTTTGATGCTGAATTGGTGTTTCGTAATTGATTTATTGTGTGTATTGTCAAACATTTTACATACATATGTATTACACATGCTCTCCCTCATTTTTTAATTCGTCACATTGTATCGGCAATATTGCTGCCATATTGCTCCCACACAAATCAACAACAAAACCACCACTGTATTCATCAACAAAATTAAAATTAACATTAATATTATGATCATCATCACCATCTAAAAAGAACATTGTCATGCTACAGTTTTTCTTTGTACAGCTGACCCATATGACTCATCTGCTGTGACAAACATCATTATGTTCCATAGAGGAAGTACTGCAGTCTATCCTGTTATGTTGTATTGTTTAAAAAACTATATGCTTCCTCAGGTTCCCTGGTTTAAAAAAAAAAAGACAGTAGACACTCTGATGTTAAATAGGACAGCAGGGTGGTGTAGCCAGTTGAGAGACCATCCTTCAACTGGAAGGCCCAGATTCAAGCCCCTGTGTCGGCAAGCATCCGCTCTGCTGAAGTGTCCTTGAGCAAAACTCTATGTTGGGGATTCAGTGTCTTGCAAAAACAGACTTTCTTTTAATGGATCAATATAGTATCACAAAAAAACAACACTCCTTTAAAGATTTTTCATGTGAGACAGACATTCATTGTAAAGATTCATCATATTGTTCATCAAAATGTTCCTCTCTGAGATATTTGCAGTGGCAAAAGGTATAAAATGTTAGGAGCCACCCATGGCCAGACATGTAAGGATGCCCAGTGGGGTCAGTTGGGAGGAAGCAGAGGAGGCCTATTATGCTTCTTCATTGGAGAACTAGAACAGGAAATCCTAATATAAAGTTTAAATCCTAGCTACAGTGGAGGGAGGCTAATCTCCAGCTTCTCCAGACATCCTCATCTGTCTTTATTCACACTAAAGACTAGTCTAACATGATGATGTTTGACTGTGGGGACTGTTGCTTGGCTGGACAAATGTTTCAAGTAAATGCGGAGAAGCTATGAGATTCAGTTGAATAACACAAGCAGAAAGCAGTGAATGTGATTAACAACCTGACATAGCACATCCCAATTGCATCATGTCTGAGGAAAACAAAGCAGACGAGACTAATATTAACAGAATAGAAACCCCTCCCTTACAGTCATAAAAAATATATTTATTTATTTATCACTAATATTATAAAAATATCTACTCCGTATGCAGGACTCAGATATACTGGCATGGTTGCTTGAACACAAAACCTTTTTAATTGCTGACTATTTAGAAAAAGCTTGGGCTAGAAGGAAGATGATGAACTTATGTTCTTTTATTTTTTCTTGTAAATTTGTTCTTGTCATATTAGGAGTATTATAGTACCGGAATGTACTTAATGTACTTCATGTGCTTACTGTAATGAATGAGTATTGCTTACAGCTATAATATAGCAGAGTGTGACGGCCGTGGAAAAAGGAGACTATTGGACAGCTTAACTCTATTCATATCCTATTATTTTTTATTGATTTTCTGAACTGAGCCACACAATTTCTCTAATTTCTCTGAGTTGTTTGCAGCTGGACAGGCTGGAGGCTTGGCTGCGTGTGTATGCTTCAAGGCTGTTAGACAACATTTAGGCCTATATAACACACGCACACACACACACACACACACACACACACACACACACACCTACCTAAGAAGCATGTGACATCCAATTGCACATACATTTTGACTTCTTTTACATCCATTCGTCTTAAAAGTTTGACTTGTAAATGCATGCATCTACAGGCCTACTCCTTTCCTCCTCCTTCCTACTCCTACTTCCCACTTTGTAGAAATAAAGTTCTACATAATAGGCTAAATATAATTTCAAATAATCCAAACTCATTTTGGGCATTCAGTCGGAACCAATCAGAACACGGCCTCGCTTCGCCATTCTAACCGATTATGACATGATGGAGCTGGACTGTGCTCTACCAATCAGAGCCTGTCTCAGCTGCACTAATGACATCACAATCAGAATTCTGACAATGTTTGGTCACAGCAGCTCAGGGCAAAAAAGGCCCCGCTTGAGGTCTTGAGCTTCATACCTTACCACGGTATGGTATGTTCCCCTGGGCGCTGGTAAAGCTGATGCTTGGACCACAGCAAGAGGCTCTCTTTGGGAACCTTTCTACACGGTTCTCATTTCAGACCAGTAGCTATTGGACGCTTGATGCGAACGCGGTTCGTTAGCTGGTGGTTGGTAAGAGGAGGCGAGGCTCATGTCCCGCTGAAGCAAACCTGCCAGCCAGTCCAAAGTATCAAAATTCACTAGAAAAAAAATTAAAAACGGAAAAAAAAGCCGGCGCGAGAGACGCGAGATACACCACCGATTTCGTTCGTCCCCCTGCGACCTACCTGAAAAGTAGCTTCACATAAGTAGGCTACTTTTCCTGAATTTCCCCAAGGGGATTGATAAAGTGATATCTTATCTTATCTTATCGGGTTGTAGGCCCTTGTCCACAGTAAGAGCTTTACCAGGGGTAAAGGGGGTGGGTGCTGCTGCTCCTGCTGCTGCAGCAGTAGCCTGCAGGCCTAGTAGTGATAGTTCCAGTAGTTCTCATTACAGATATCTGAAATATCTTAAAGTAGCATTTTGGCTAGTCATAATGTAATGAGAGATATTGTAAATTAGCATTTAAGGTATCTCTCATTACATTAACCGAAATGGTAATTTAAGATATCTCTAATTACATTATGACCTGTCAAAATGCACATTTAAGCTATGTTTTATTGCATGACACGTCAAAATGCTAGAGGTATCAAACACAAGGCAGAGTTTGGGATATGATTGGCATGCTTGGTGATTGATGACATATGTGGTTTCGATAGTGAATGTCCCGTATCACCAACAAACTGAATGAGATTGAAAATGAGATCCATTTTGTTTTGTATTGCCCACATTACCACGATTTAATAATGGTACTGTTAAATAAAGTGGATATGTCTTAGGAAAGCACTGATTCTCTTCAGGGGCATGGGGGACTGGATTGGTCTTGAGTGTTGCTTGACAGCCCATCAACAGCAAGTGGAGAGTTGTTAGTTCTGAGAGAGTTTTGTACTGAAGGTCTGAAGTGTAGTTGAGCCCATGGAAGTATTATCCCATTCTCTCCCTTCCTGAGACAGGTAACCACCGGGTGGGGCTGTTTGTTGACTGTGGTGAGCTGAGGAGTCTTTCCATTATATATTGTATTATATATGTATCTTGGAGGTAGAGCTGCCCTGGAGGCAGAAATAATTGCATTGAGTTAAAGCTCAATGGGCAGAGCCACAGAACCAGTTTTTCTGGTGAAATGACGTTTCTGGTGAAAAGGGCAAGGGGTAAGAGAGGAAGCTAATGTTAGAGACAGGTGCTCTTTGTAATAACTGAAAAAAAATGCAATATCATCATATTAAGTTATATAGGTTACCTACATAGTCTAGCTGACATTTCAAGTTCAAGCTAGCCATTAGCTATGTAGGTGAGCTAGCTAGCCTGCTTACCTTCCAAGATCTATCTATCTATCTATCTATCTATCTATCTGTCTGTCTGTCTGTCTGTCTGTCTGTCTGTCTGTCTGTCTGTCCATCTGTCCATCTACATCCATCCATTTACACTGAAAGCCTCCTAATTTCATTTGGTAAATTCAGCCTATAGGTTAAGATAATACTGAAAGAAGGTAGGAGTTGTTAGTAATGTGTTTTATGTCCTAAATTTTGCAAACATTATTCATACTCATAACACCCGGATTAGTCAAATAACATTAGATCCTGACTTATAAATAAATAAACAAATAAATTCTCCATAGAAAAAAAACACAAAATGTTGCAATGTGGTTTATGACCCAAATATAGCCTAGTATGTACTAGGCTACTGAAAGAAAGGAATATCTTATTATACGAAGTGTAAAGGATTACTGACTTAGCCCTCTTTCTTTTGTATTTAGGCAGCCAAAGCTGCTTAACCTGCAAGGCTTAACCTGAAGCTTTTTTTCCCACCATTGTTATGTGCAGCTTGCCATTTGTTTATCATATTTTACAATGTGTTTTCTGATACAAATAAGGGGATCTCTGTGACGTTTCACTGCAAAAAAAAACAGGTATTTAACAATTCCTTTAGTCTAGTGTGTTAAGTCTTGAAATCTTATTTTTATTAAAACAAGTGAATAAAAAATCTATGTATCTAAAATATCCTTTCACTTGTTTTGAATGCAAATCAAGTAGTTTAAAATAAAATTTGACACAGTCTTGATACAAGCAGAGTGAACCACCTTCATTCTTGACACAAAATTCTTGAAGCAGATGAAACCGCATTGTACACAAGTGTATTTGTCTTAAAACAAGACTCAATACTGACTATTTTTTGTCTTTTTTCTCAGTGTCCTCCTGTAACCCAATCCCCTAATCCTCCTGTTTCCTCCATAGATAGTGGGCTACTTGCAGTACCAAGGACCTTGAGTATTAACAGCAGTATAATACACCAGTAAAGCTCCTGGTACAGGTGGATGTATCAAGCTATCTCATCAGGACGGTGTCTTACCAGGACAGCATTGTGTGAGACTGACAAAACTGGACTACTGTTCTGGTCCAGTGTTTGCTCAACTGGTAGAATGAACTGAGTCCGTGCTTTATAGATGAAAGGTAAATGGTAGAGGTGAGCGAAGAACACACAAAGACACACCACAGAGGCAGGATGAGAGGAAGGATGTAGAAACAGGAAGCATACACAGAGCTGTTTCAGTGCTGTAGAGCTGCTTGGGTGACTGTGGTGTTTGTATGGGTGATGGGGGTGAGCAAAGAAGTGCAGCATATAATTCAGAGAATTCATTCACAGACAATGGGGATAACAGTGGTGTGTGTGTGCAGTCTCAACGGGCAGGGGTCAGGAATGCAGGGGTCAGGTGATTCCTCATCATGGTAATGGCAGGACAATAAAAATCAGTGAATGGAGAAGCAGGAGAAGACGGGAAGTCAAATAATTAAAACAAAAGCCTAGAGTTTTAGTCAAGAAAACAGTCATGAATAAAAAAGGGGTACCAAGCCTCTCAAGCAGAAGCTACGGTAACATAGGAATAGAGATGTACAGTTGTATGCTGGGTTGTTTTATTCGTTTTCTTTGTTATGTAGCATCCCCCACCCCATACCCCCCAACCCCACCCCATCACCCGCCCCCATACACTGTGACTCACCTGCCCGAGCCCCACCTATCGCCCCGCAGTTATGAAAGCTAACAGCTGTAAAGCACAGAGGTGGCGTTGGCACACCGTTCCCGAGTTTTCCTCTGTCTTCTGGCATTTTAACAAATCCCTCCACACGCTGACCTTTTCTCAGCGTACCTCTTTCTCGCTCCTCTCTCCTCATCATCCCTCTTCTCCTCTGACTCACAGCCCATTGTACTTCTCCTACTCAGCGGTGCTGTTTGCTCCGTGTCCTTGTCTCCCCTCCGAACCCTTCACTGCCACCCACATGTCTCCTCATCCATCCTCTCAGGGAACAATACAGAAGAGAGCCAACCACTGTAATTACCATAGCTATAACTGACAGGTAGAGAAATGCATACCAAACATGAAAAAAAATGTAAACTGTAAAAAATAACCATCAACAAAGCATATCTCAAATCTAACGTTTAAATCAATGTACAGATGATACATGTATGCATCACATTATTATTATTATTATTATTATTATTATTATTATGCATAAGTCATAACTAGGACTACAGCCTATATGCCACTCAAAAGTTTGGCACACTTATTTTTCTCTCTATTTTTTTGTACTATTTTTCACATTTTAGAATCATAGTAAAGACATTGAAACTATTAAATAACACAAATGGAATTATGCAGTGACGAAAAAGTGTTAAATCAAAACGATTCAATCAGGTGTGTCCAAACTTTTGACTGGTAGTGTATACACCTATATATGTGAGTGGGTTTGCCTTCTCACCGTCCCATAGAGCTTGGTGTTCTCTCCCAGACTCTCACCCACAGTATAGGATCCGTGCAGCAGGTCTATGTCTATGTAAGCGAGTGCATATGGAACCAACACAGGGGGCATCTGCCACATATACGCATATTTGAACCCAAGCTCATCACTATGGTTACAGGCCTTTTGCCTTCTTCTGATTGGCTGACGTTAGTGCGGTGACCTGTGATTGACTCTCCGCCCCCTGTGGTTTCTCATTGGCCGGATGCCCCCGTGTGATGATGTCACCGTGTGTGCCACGCTGCAATAGATGTGGCATCAAGACATGCACTACTGGGGGCCGAGATGGAGTGGTAGAAGTAGAATTAGATGAAATGGCTGCGGACATTAATGCTAGTGGCTGAGTTTGTTTACATATTTATCTCCACCACACAAAGCTAACCTTAATTCTCACATACCTGTTATGGCAACTATTTGTTTGGATCAGGTTTGGTGATAGTTGTGTAGCACATTGTGCTGGGTGAGTTTGAAACATTATCCAGCCAACTGGGATGTTGCCTCTTTTAACCAGTAGAGGGCATATTGAGAGAGAAGGAAAGAGAGAGAGAGAGAGAGAGCGAGAGAGAGAGAGCGAGAGAGAGAGAGAGATGCACATGCTTGAATTCACATGCTGTAACACAGATGTCATTTATGAAAAGAATGACATTCCAGAGTGTATTTAATGTCTCCCTGCTGAGAGGAGCTATTTTCCTGAAGCATATCAGAATATGTTTCTGTCTGAGTCTATTGTATGATAGAGTAAGCTTAGAGAGACAAATGAATTTTCACCCATTATAAAAAAAGTTTGCATTATTAAATCCATCTGATCCTAAGATTTATTAATATTCTTGTATAAAGCAACCCGTGAAGAATTTGCATGTGATTGTGTTTTGTGTATACTGTATGAGCATGACATATTTGTAGATTAGGCATAGACAACAATTAATTTTGGCGCTCCATTGATCACACAATGCATTTTGCAGCTTCTAGAGTCAATACACTCCACACACCGATTAGCTCTGAACCTGTGATCAGCTAACTAAACCAAGCATTTCCAATTTATTGTAAAACTGTACAAGTCAGAAATACAAATTAAGTCAATATAGCCTGCTGAGTACAGTGTACTTTATAGATCATAGACTGAAAATGGAATTATTATGGGCCCCTGTGGAGCTTATTAGGTTGCCATGGAAAGGATTTTGTTATTTCAGGGAAGTTTCTAGAGTAAAAAAATGACTGAAATAAGAACACAGTGAGGCTCTATGGAATCTAAACAAAATAACTCAATAATGTAGCAATAAATAAGGACATATCATCAGAAAGCTCATTATTCTGTACAATTTAATGTACAGAAATAACTTAGCTCTACCATGAAAGTTGAGGCAGTAGATAGGGAGTGACCACGTTACTTTTATCGAAGCAATCAAAATATTATTTAATAAAAGTATGAATGTTCTTTTCTAAAAAGCACATATTTTGTCATTACATTTGTTTAATTGATGGGATAAATGGCTTGTATTAAGATGGAGCAAGCTTGTGAGCTATAATTTGCATAGAATTATAAAATAATAACAAAAGTGAGAATATCAATCATCAATCATTACCTTCCTTTCAGCAAGCAGGGTAATAATTGAATCAATATAGACCTTTATGTCACAAAAGAATTAACAATAATTGAGCCAAACATAAGCACACAAATGACCACACCTCAATCAATACACAGCGTTTCTCAAATGTACAAACAAAGTTAAAAGCGCTCGCCTAATGTTTCTATGCAAAGCAGTCTGGCTTCTACTCAGCCATCTTGCCCCAGCCTCTCCATTAGAGGGCCTGCTGTTGTCTTCTCACCAGGACACCCCCACCTCGCTGCCGCCGAATCATCCTGAACCCCCAGTCCAGTCCTCATGACCCCCCTCCGCTCCACTGAACCCATCAAGTCAACTAATTACTCTTGTCAAAGCTGCTTAACGAACCCTTTAATTAAAAAAAACTGAAGTCTCCCGTCGCATGGCGCAGCGACTCCCCCCCACCCCCCCACCCCCACAAACCCCCACAAACCCCCACTGGACAGAGACACACTGCCTGTAGATGCTGATCTGGGGCTACTTTTGTCAAAGTTAAAGTTTACGGACGGATAAGCTGATTTCAGAACTAAAGGTGAGAGAGTCTACCCAGTTACTGTTTCAACTAATCCTTGCCAACAGTCATGTCAGCATCTCTGGTGAAAGCTGTGAGCTTCTGTCAATCCTGTCCTTGTTCTTCCTGGTTGTGTTACATAAAGTATTGTCTCAAAATAAAAATAAAAACATAATAATTTATTGTTGTCAAATGAATCACCATCACACTTTTTACTGGCTGACTTCAACTCTCCTTACCTCTTAGGTTGAGGGTAGAAATAGAAAATGAATAGGCATGTAATATATCGTGACAGAGAGAGGGGAAGTTACTGTGTAGCTAATAGTTTCCCTAAATATCATCAATAAATCCTTTATCTTTGACAGCCGATCCATCCAAGGGCAAAACACTGAGGTTTTCTCCATATACCTTCACTCATATTTATTGCTGTCTTTCTCACTCTGTATATGTAGATATTTTTAGATCTAGAAAAGGTGAATAGACGATAAAAAGAGCATCTCATTATCATCACACACACACACACACACACACACACACACACACACACACCAAGAGGACCAGAAAAACAAACATTTCAACAGGAAGCCGTGATAGCATCACTTCCTCTCTGATAGCAGTGGAGTGGAGCCTGCAGTAGAGTGTGACTGTGGGAATGAAGCTACAGCGTGTGTGTGTGTGTGTCTGTGTGTGTGTGTGTGTTTGTGTGTGTGTGTGTGTGTGTGTGTGTGTGTGTGTGTGTGTGCGCGTGTGCGTGTGTGCAATTCTATTCACTTTCCACTGATATATGAGCTGGCTTCCTCATAGTGATAGGGGGATGGAGGTGATACATCTTCACAAACAGCCCAGGGTGAAATATTAATATATTTAGTAAATATTCTAACTGATTAACTGATGAATCCTCATTTCTGCAATATTCCTTCAGTAGAATTTTCCCTGCAGCTACTTATTTATCACAGTATTTAAAGTAAATAGTTATATCAACCGAGACCCATTAGCAATATGTTAGCTGTAATTAGGGATAATTGGTGGCCTATGGGAATTGCTACAGCCAAGACACAAGTCCCAAGGCTCACACCTCTACACACACACACACACACACACACACACATCAGGAGAACTATGGCGCTGTTATGATGCTTAACATGAGTGGCATCACAGAAGATGAGGTGTGCACACACACCACTTGTGCACAAGTCACTGTCACTGTGTGTGTGTGTGTGTGTGTGTGTTTGTGTGTGTGTGAGAGAGCTTTGGGTGATCAAAGAACCTGATGTCCTAAAGATGGGTTACACACACACACACGCAGAAATAATGCAGTAACAACAGACTGACCATTTACCCTGCAACTTCTTGAGTCACCCGATGGCAGCAACTCAGTACAGGAACAGAATTGAAGAGGACAAACAGAGAGATGGAAGAAAGGAGATAAAGTGAATTATGCCCTCTGGGTGCAAATCACATCAGAAAATGTCATGGTTGGATGAGATAGGGTGAGAGACAGAGAGAGAGAGAGAGAGAGAGAGAGAGAGGAGGAATGCAGGCAGTAGTAAAGGGACCACAGCTGTAGAGGTGGGAGAGGGACCGGACTGATCAAACAACTACAGCAATTTACCCTCGGAGGATACGTACATGAATTTGTTTGGTTTTCTCACATAGTGCAAACACACACACACATGCACACTCACTCTCTCTCACACACACACACACACACACTTAAAAACAGCTGACAGGTAGATTAGCGAGGAAATAGTCATGAAGTTAATTTTCTCAGAACTGCATGGTCAGCGATATCTTTGTATTGGAGATTTACACACACACACACAAACAAAAAAAAACACAGCTACACATTGCACACAAGGAAAGACACACACACACACACACACACACACTCACACACACACACACACACACACACAATGGAGGGCCACATTTCTGTCCCTCTGCAATTAAAGTCTTAGTCATACTGCGCCAAGGGCTATTTCAGTCCTCAGCCCCTCTTCCATCCTAGTTTCCCCAGCAATCTTTGTAGCAGTTAGGCATTTTTTTTTCTACTCCATATTTCTTTCTTGACATTCTCTCTCTCTCTCTCTCTCTCTCTCTCTCTCTCTCTCTCTCTCTCTCTCTCTCTCTCTCTCTGCCATAAGGTTGTAGGTCAATGTCTGTTGATGCTGATTATTATTGACACACGCCACTAGGCCAATACAGACTCACACAACTGGCTGGCGTGATAATAGCTGTCTGTGTGCTTGAGTGGAGAGAGGAGAGGCGGGATTGCTGTATTCAAACGACGACAAGGCTGCCACACAGCACACTCTTCCTCACCGAGAAGAAGAAAAAAATCCAGTTTGACACCTCTCGCCTAAAGACGACTTGACATGAGTACACAACACACTCAACACGACTTTCTCTCTGTCCCTCTTTGTCTCCTGAACACATCAATCTCACACACCTCCATGTCCTGTTACTGAATCATGACACAGATAACTTTCAGCCATCTCTCTCCTCTCTCTCTTTCTCTTTCTCTCTCTGTCAGTCTCTCCTCCCACACCTCTCTCAGCTCTTGGTAGATCCACTGGTTACAGCCTTCCTGAGCGGCCCAGAATACTGCTGAATGACAGTTCTGCTCACCATGCCACGTCTCTCCTCTGACAACTTTGGCAGCTTCCCTTTCTCTCCCTCTGTCTCCTCTCATCTGCGCCCATCTTCTCCCTCTCAGGCTAAACTCCTGTCCCTATGTTTCAGCTGCTTTCCATTCCTCAGACCTGTAACATAATTTTTTTTCCCCCTTACTGTATTCTGTCATTGCTGTCATTTTTCCCCTTGTGGGTTTACATTTCCCTTGGTCAGAGTTGTAAATGCTCACAGATGGTATAGTCGCAAATATGCCCACAAACCCCATATACGCTCATAATAAAAAATAACTGGATAATAATGACAGCAGGAGGAGAGTTTTGAAATTCTGAGAGAGCAGACACTCTCACCATGTCACTGCTTCCCAGCACCCATGACACATTATGAAAGCAATGCAGAGGAAATTTTCTCTCGCTTTTCTACCAAATGTGATTTTCTGGAAATACCCTGCGGGAGATATTGACACAGTGCACATTCTGAGAGGCAGCAGTATGAAGTCACTGTCACATAATCAAAGTCTGCAGGGTGCTGCAGATGTCTACAATAAATGATTTAAGATGGCTTTCCTCCGCAAAACAATGATATCATCAGGGCATACAAGCCGACATCAGTGGCAAGTTTACGCCATCCGCTGTGGCGTGACTAACACGATAGATGGATATCTGCGAGGGCGTATGGTCCCCATTCTGTTTCAGTCAGCAGGGTAAGAAACAGGTAGATGAGGTTTTCAGGAGAAGCAGCCTTGACCATCGGTGAACAAAGACACTGCAGCATGATCTCATCAGTGAAAAAGTGAGGTCATCTCTTCTGGTCATTAAAGCGGTAGTCCGTGAGGTTTCGTTTATTTTGAAAATTTTAGCGACATCTTTGGTGGTAAGCGGCCATTGCTGTGGTGTCTCTGCACTGCACACAGTACTGTGTCCGGTACTCTGACGTCTTTTTCCTCTGTTGCAAAAAATCTCCATCTTAATAAGTCATTTAGTTCATCATTGAGTCCTAAAATCATATTTTTTTTAGAACAAGTGAAAAATCTGCCAGTGGGGTTAGATAATTTCACATGTTTCCAATGCAAATCCAACTTGTTTCAAGAATTTTGTAGAATCAAGTGTCATTTTTCTTGATAGTAGTGCGGTGGATCTGTGTTATTCCGACTTGTTTCAAGATATTAACATTCAAGAAAACTCCTGAAACAAGTGAAACTGTATTGGAAACAAGTGGAGTTCTCTCACCTCATTCACATAATTGTTCTCTTGTTTTAATTTAGATTTAAGATTTGAAGACTGAACATGAGACTAAATGACTTGTTAAGATGGACGTGTTGGATTTTCTGTTGATAGAGTTTGAGTTTCTGTCGGTGGTCACTCTTTTCGGTGTATTTCTCATGGTGGCTATCGCTGAACATGCTAACGACTGAATTCTTCTTCTATTTATTCAGAACAAACTGCTGTTGCTGCCGCTGGAAATGTAAAACGCATCACTCCCTGTGCACCAGAGGATTTTTCCTGGAAAATACTTACCTGACATTGTGTGTTTGGAACAGCAAACGTAAAAGCTTTCATGAACTGGGTCTAAATTAAATCACCATTTTGTTACATCAGAGAGTAGCAAAAGAGACATTTATTTACATGAATTATGTCATAAATTATCCACTTCTGTTATCATATTCGTCCCAGAATGTGTATGTGCCTCATCTTCTGTGATGTTCAATCGTATTATGAGTCGTGACAGCGCCATAATGCAGATGCCTGCTCTACCTTTCGGGACAATGTACAAGCTCTGTTGACTGACACTTTACACGCCCACACACTAGAGAGACGGGAAGACAGAGAAACAGAGGCAGACAAATTGACTATAAAGACACAGCCAGAAAAAAGAAATATATAGTCAGATAGTCAGATAGATAGATAGATAGATAGATAGATAGATAGATAGATAGATAGATGGATAGATAGATAGATAGATAAATAGACTTCACATTTTTAGATTTTCAAAAATTTGGCTCGTAGCTATTTCATTGTCTTTAGAGTTTTTATTTTCATGTTTGTATGTATTCTCTCTCTCTTTCACTCTTTTGCCATATGAGATAAAATAAAAAAGCCTGAGGGTCCAGAGAACTCTAATCTATTTTTCCCTGCTCCTACACACTGTGAGTCATCTCTCCACACTCTGCTAACCCCTCCTTTATCTCTCTCTCTCTCTCTCTCTAAGGATGGCACATTGTGAGAGAGCCTCTTCTCCCAGTCTAGCTATTTGACTGTGACCTCACAGACTAATGGAATACTTAGCGATGACACCCTTTCACAGTCTCAAACCGAATTAGAAAACTGTACGTACAAAATGCCACAGGGTTCATTGTTGCCTGCTGGTGCAGGTTGTGATGGATTCAATACACCCTGCCTGCAGTGAAAGGAATAACTCTCTGTATTACTGCTTGAAATACCATAGCACATTGGATTGAACAGGTAATAACTGTACATCATTCATCTTGGAAATATTAAATAGTAGCTTTCCAAACTCTCCTGATGGGGAACAGGGAGGGAGAGAGCTTGGTTTCTATCTTTTCCCTCTTGGTTTATCTGGATTTTGTGGCAGCACTTGAACCTCAGTGACTCTGACAGAAAACAGAGCTATATACATTAAGCCTATGTGTTTGTGTGCCTGTAACAGGGCCTTCATTCACCCAAATACAATGGTGCCAGGCAGTACAGTTACCCCACTGTCCCTTCTGGTGGCCAAATGGCAGAATGCAGACTGACCTACAGTATGGTCCCTCTCTCTTTGCTCTTCCTTTGGGCAGACACACTCATTCACACACAGCACAACAGCCCACTCAGTCCGTTGAGTGAGAAGAAGCATTCATCGAGGAAAACAGTGAATTTGGGAACCCGTTTGGCCAAAGTTTGAAAGAGGGGAGAGGGCAAACGTTCAAACAAGCAGCCACTCATTCTTGGACACAAACGGGCATGTACATTTCAGTTTCCTGTCAGTGGTTACAATAGTATCTGCCTGCAGCCATGCAACCCAACCCTATCTTATCAACTGCAGGCTCTGACACAGCCAGAAAACTCTGTGTGTGTGTGTGAGAGAGAGGGAGAGAGAGAGAGAGAGAGAGAGTTGGTGTGAGCCTCAGGAGGCATGGGGAGTGAATTCACTTCACAGGAATGCACAGCTGAGTCTGTGTGTGTGTGTGTGTGTGTGTGTGTGTGTGTGTGTGTGTGTGTGTGTGTGTGTGTGTGTGTGTGTGTGTGTGTGTGTGTGTGTGTGTGTTAAAAAGGATATTTTCACATCAAAAACACCCACCTACTGTATGTTTTTGCTGGAAGATATCACTTTCTCCTCCAATCCTATCAAATTGATTGATAAAACTTATTGATCCCAGTCACTGTCAACTGAGGCAGCCACCCTGTGCATTATACATTAGTACATTATAAATAACTGTATGTCTGTCAGTGAGAGAGGATTTATTATTGACAATGGAAAAAAGTATGAAATGTTATGAATTATGATCCTCTGTAAAGATGGTGAATTGAAACAACCACATGAAGGTCTATCTATCTATCTATCTATCTATCTATCTATCTATCTATCTATCTATCTATCTATCTATCTATCTATCTATTTATCTATCTAAAACTCTGCATGTACCTTTCTCTGTCACTGCACTTGCTACTTTCTGAAGACTACATCTCCATCTTGTCCTGGCTTGAGCACTTGCTCTTTACCGCCTACAGTTCTCTGAAAATAGACAAATAACCCGTGGGGAGAAAACACATTCCGAAGCTCTGCACCTTGAGATAAATTGCCATTTGCCAACCTTGGTACCATTGCCGCTTGCTTTAAATTCTCCTCCTCCATTTTGCCAAATGTTTCAGACTGCGCATTCGGCTTTCCAGTGCAGCCCAAGCACAGTGACAACAAACATTGACACTGAAGCATGAAAAAAGAAATGATTAGACAAAGGCTGAAAACTAGACGTGCTTGGAGCCAAATGAAATAAAAACAACCTCTTCTCTTACAAGCTTGACTGCCTTGGATTTTATGCAGCAACCTCGAGCCAGACCTGCATCACATCATCCACTCTAGAATCCACTCTTTTCTGATTGCTTGGATCTTAATTGCTCGTCACCCCCATATAAATTAACTTTATGTGTGTGACTGGAGGAGCCTGATGTTGTGCAGTAAAATGGGAAGAAACAACAAATTCTACACAAATGATGTCTATGATGTCTTCGTTATAATATAAAGACAAAAGAGACACACAGACTGAGACCAAAAGAGTTCCCACCCAAATCTGCCACTAGCACCAGCCTTTAAGGGTTAAAAGGCATGTGAGGTGAGTTATGGATAAGCAACATGAGATAGCGATACACTCATACACACAAGCCCATGCCAGTGCAAACGTGTACCTTTCTCATCCTCGCACACACACGCATGCATATACACACGGCACACATACACACACTCACACATACAAAGAATCTGTCTTGTCTGACTTTTCAAGAAGCCTCTCTCCCGACTGAATCATATCACCTCTCTTCTGCTCACTCTAATTGTTTTCAAAAAATCTCTTCTATCACTTTCCTTAGCTCTTATTTCTTTTTCTAGCACTCTCTGCTCTCTATAGTCACAGTAATATGTAATGCGGTATGTACAGGCACTATGGCCCTGACCTTTGCACGTGTTACTATCTAAGAATTTAAGCTTATTCTACGGTTGCACTCATAATAAGTCATTCTGTATAACAGCATCAACCAAATCCCTGAAATGTGAAATGTAAAGACTCAAATTGGATGCTGAAAGACAATGAGAATATACCATATATTGTAGGCAGGTTTGTGCTGGTAAAACACATGATACCCGCAAATCACAGTGTAATTATATACTGTATACAGAGGGAGTGGATGGAGATAAAACAGACAAGTGCAGACAGCACCAATTAAATGCTGGTTTGAGTGTGTTGTTGTCATGGCGACTAAGCTAGCACCTCTGAAATTCTGTTTCATATTAAATGCCGTTGCTTTTGTTCCTGTGCCCATCTCTTTATCCTTAACCTCCCTCCTTCGCTGTCTCTCTCTCCATCCCTGTCTGTCTCTGCTCGAATATCTAAAAACAGACGAAAAAAAAAAACACCAAGTCCCAGCTAACCATCTTCTGCTAGCCTTGTCTCTCTATGCCCCTCTCTTTCTCTGTCTCTCTCCATTCCTCTTCCAGCAATGTTACCATGTTAGACAGTTAACAGACATTATGGCACAAGATGCAATGGGGGTGGGAGGATTTATGCCACAGGGGTTTACAATCTGTCTCTACCCCACATTACCAAAGAAAACACCATGTTCTATTGTTTACCGATGTTCAAAGACACTGAGGTAAATGGTTTTATGTGATCTGTCTAATCTGAGAGAGAGAGAGAGCGACTAGTTGGGAGGCGTGGGAGCTTGGGAGTGCTTTGATTTCAGTGACCTTCCCTTTTCTCTCCGTCTGGCTGCACTGCAAGTCTGCACAGATAGGCACAGACAGCCACACACACACCTACACACCTACACACACACACACACACACACACACGCCTACACACACATAGAACAGATACAAAAGTGAGTTTTATGTAAGAGGTGAAATTTCATAAATACATACATTAGTCAGAGAGATGGAGGGAGAGAAACAGAGGGGGAGAGAGAAAGACAGAGATAGAGATAGATTGGAAGAGAGAGAGAGAGAGAGATGAAGAAGGCGGGTAGAGAAAATACATGCAGCCTTTTGAGAGAGAGAAAAGAGAGAGAGTAGATAGACAGACTCCCATATGGGTAGTTAGCTGTGTGGGATGAAGGTATGAGTTGAGTTGTGTATTGTGTCTCGGAAAAGGCCTGATGACTCAGGTAGGCTGGGGGCAAGCTGTTTTGGAGGAAGACACGCAGAAAGTACAGGATTTAGACAAGTATAGGCAGGCAGGCAGAAAGAAAAACAACCACTGTAGGATGGAGGGAAGATAGGGAGGAAGGCAGGGAGACAGGCAGGGAGACAGACAGGGAGACAGACAGGGAGACAGACAGGGAGGCAAGGAGGCAAGAAGGCAGGGAGACAGGCAGGGAGGAAGGGAGACAGACAGGGAGGCAGGGAGACAGGCAGGGAGGCAGGGAGACAGGCAGGGAGACAGGCAGGGAGGCAGGCAGGGAGGCAGGGAGACAGGCAGGGAGACAGGCAGGGAGGCAGGGAGACAGGCTGAGCAGGAGACAGACCGATATAGCTACTAGACAAGACAGTCATTCAGCAACAGATGTGAAGGCGCAGACTAAATTACAATGTACAACACATGTATATGATACTAAGGTCGGGGTAATGGTGTGGAGTATATGTGTGTGTGTATGTTTGTGTGTGTGTGTGTGTGTGTGTGTCAATACTGGTGTCTGTGCTGCCTTTGCATGCGGGATTTATCTTTGCCCAGCAGGCAGTGTTGTACCATATGGTCCACAGAGTAGATATTCCTAAAACAACACATACACACGCACACAGACATGCACACACTCAAAATGACGTGTGTGTGCGTGTGCGTGAGAGAGAGAGAGAGAGAGAGAGAGAGCCATTGGTGAGCAAGATAGAGCCATCTGCCCATCCTGGAATGCTGAGATCCAGAGATCACAGACCCACAAATAATAATTACCACAACCAGCGAACACTGTCCAGCGATAAGCAGTGAGTTATACTTGCTTACACATTATGCAAAAGCTTAGATAGGAGGAGAAGGGAAGAAAAGGCGGGGGAGAAGAAGAGCAAGAGAAAGCGAGATAGTGAAACGATAACGACCCCTTCGGACATTCACGCGTTCCCCAGACAGGAAGTTTGAAGCAGTTGAATAGATGACAAGATGGCCCCAAATTCCCCTCAACCAGCAGGCCCTCCAAGGGGGGCTGGCTGGAGGTCCACTAAGCCCCTCACTGCCCATATGGTCTGGAGGCTTACACACAGAGAGATGACATGAGAAGGCAAGCCCAGGGGCTGGATCAGTGGATGGGAAGAAGGAAGAGGGAAGAGGAGGGGGGGGGGTGCGGACTGGCGGCATGTTACAAGAATTCAGAGATGTGCAAGAGTGCGCTCATGTGTGTACGCTGACGCACTCTTGGAGAGACGTAATTTGCGTGTGTGTGTGTGTGTGTGTGTTTGTACTCTCCCATTTCTCCCTAACCATTGTGTGAGGACCTAACTGTACAGGATATTTGACATGATGGAATTTGTGTGTGTGTGTGTGTGTGTGTGTGTCAGGTTAAATAAATAACGACTCTGTGTCATATGATCCGCCCGCACAGCGACACTAATGGTATTAGCCTGAATGAGAGACCATCAGCACGGCCCCCTCTCTCTCCCTCCCTCCCTCCCTCCCTCTTCCTCTTCTCTTTTCCGCACCTCTGTCATCTCCAACTCATCTCCAACACTTATCCTGTCTTTTACAGTCTATATTATAATATATTATAATATTCCTCTGTTCTATTGACTGATCTGTTGTCCCCCACACAGCAACTCTGCTCCCCTCTGTTTGTTTATTACAGATTCTGTTGCCTGAATGATTAGCCTCTCTCACCTTCTCAGCTGGAAAACATCTCATTACAGCTGACAATTCATACACACACACACACACAACAATAAACATCCCAGGCATCAATCAACATTATCACAATTACAGTTAAATCACCATAACAGAATCAGCAGAAGCTATCAAGGTATTAAAGATTAAAGATGTCATAGAGATCCAGTATGTGTCTGTGTTTATTTTTAAGTCCGTTTTTTAAGTATTCATGGGGTTAGGGTTAGGGTTAGACATTTCGGCCTTTCAGTAACACAGAAGCTCTTTAAATGTGTGGATAGCTTCCACATATTTCACTTTTTCAGATGAACTAAGAAACACTTTTGAAAACATATAATGGGTTTTGATGGAGATTTATGGAGTCCCATGAGAATAATCCAGAGCACAAACTGAAGGAAAAACAGGCAAAACCCCATAAACTGGAGATGCAAGATTTAAAAAATGACAGCTAGTTGATAACATGTTGACTTTTCCACAACCTGGACAGACAGTACAACAAAACCCCAACAAAGTAAATGAAGAAAAATGTGAGTGAGAGAAGTAAGCGAGGATGTGAAGGCATGGAGAAGGGAGGAAGAGAAGAGTGGAGGGAAAAGGAAAAGAACAACACAAGGTCCAACACTGAGTCACACAGTGGGACAGGAAGTCTTAGATGGAGACACCCTTCCTTCCTGTCAACGTTGTGATCACCAACACAGGACACCATTCACATAGTCTCAGATCACATGGCACATGTGACAAGTATTATAGTGGACAGTGGCATGTGTTGTACTTTGTGTAGTTTATATGGAATGGTGCTAGGGGCTATGTGTTGCCCATAGTAACTTATTTTAGTAAAACTGTCCAAGGCTCTGGCTCAACATGAACTCAAGTCAGTGTGCAGTTTTCCAAGGGAATTCTAGGTATTCCCCACCTTCAGCTTTTGATTTCCGCTCTTCTGATGATAAATTTTTATCTCCAGCAGGTATATATTTTATCCATCCTTCTGGAGTTTTCTCTTAATAAAAGCCCACAGGCAAAGGGATTAGGACACGCTGAAATCTCAGCAGCCAGGCAGTGAATTTGAGCACACCTATTGATCAGTAAATTATTTTGTACCCGAGCATAGGATGCCAAAGGCAGAGAGGAATGGTAAGCTCCAGATCTATGCTCAGCCTCTGCCTGCTAAACATGCTTTCCAGTTATCACATTGTGCCTGTAGCCCAGCAATCTATTTGCATATAAGGACAAACAGATTGCATGTATCGTTTCACACCTCCTTTTTATGGAGAATTGTGAGCAGGACAGACTGCATTTTTGAGAGGCAGATACTGGCTGAGTTGGATCACATTGCTAAGACTATGATCTGTGGTGAGAGATGAAAATGGCAAATGGCTATATATGGATAAGACACACACACACACACACACACACACACACACGCTACACACTTCGCCCCCACTCATCTCAAACAATTCTTCAAACTGAAAGACCCCATGAAACGGCATCTTTACTTCCTAGATTTGATGCATTTGATGTTGGGATGGGACATAACACAGTGAGGGATCATTCAAAAGTATAAACCAGTGGAATATCAGTCTGGGAGAGAAAGGCAGTTTTTTTTTATGGGAGGAGCGGAGGGGCGGGCCTGTTCAAAATTCTGTGATGGTTTTATTGGTTGGAATTTTTATTCACGCCCACTAGAGCAGCATGAGGTCTCCATTAAATATACTCTCACAGGAATTAAGAGTAGTGGGAGCTCATTTCATCAGGTTTTTAAAACTGCGACTTTGGCACAGAGAGACTTGAATCGGACTTGGATATCAAAATGATTACATGCGATACAAATTCCCATAGGCCTATGGTATACCCAGTGTAGCATTAGAGGCACTGTACACCCGGAGTGCATCTAGTACAGCCAACCCTGCAGTAACAGTGCTGTGGTTCCAGAGGCCAGTGATGTGGGTCAGTAGACTGGAGATTCCCTGTGTCACAGGAGACTTCCTCTTCCACAGCTCCACACAGGATATGAGCAATTTCCTCACAGCCTAGCCTCTGCAAAATTCCCAGAAATCAATTCAATGTGGAGGGTCAGATCTGGGGCATCTTCTGCATCTTAAAGATAACATATAGACCAAATGATTCACTTTGTGGCATGAGCATTATGCGCTTACACGTGGGAATGATGTGCACACGCATACAAACGCACGCCTTGTCAGCATATAATATCATAAAGGTTTCAATGAAAACGAAAGAGATGTGTGAGTCATGTGGTAATAATCTGGTTTAATGTGTCAACAGTGCTTTGGTCTGAGAGGTATGAGTGGCTTCTGCACAGTCATGCTCGCTTCCTGCTGCCGTGTGTTGATGTGTGTGTGAGACAGAAACTCTGGGTGGGGCCGTGTACTTTGGGCAAAGCAGTAACGTTTAATCACACCACACAGCAAATTTGTCCACACAGACGCGCGCTTCCGGCTGCGACCAAATTTGGATGACAGTTCCGAAACACTTGACACCTGGCTAACAGTTGTGTAACTTTAAAAACATTTTAGACATTGCACAATTTTACAAACTTTCCCAGAGAGAAAAGTTTTTACCTCTAGAGAGCAGAGATTATCTGTAGAGTATTATATTTATTGACTGTATTTTTAAGGTTAAAAGTGCATAGGCCTGTATTGAATGGTAGTTGGAAAGAGGCCAGAAGTTGCTCATATGAACATTAAAATAGGCCACCAAATTCTCAAGAAATTATATAACTCCCATGTCCTTGCACTGCTTAGTTGGTTAGAACACAAAAACCAGGCTCAGCTGTGTTAGATTTGTCTAAGACTGCAAATTGAGTTTGGTGTTGTGATAAAAGTTATGAAAGTGTGGGTCGCTGGGGAACATCTGGAAAGTATAGGTCTAGAACTGTGTAGGCGAGCGGATGAGATGTTTGTTTACGTAAATGCAAATTATGTGAAAGTCACGAACATAAATTTTTGTCATTGTCGAGGCCATTACCAGCAGGTGTCGGGTTGAAGAAAGTGGGAGAGGTCCTTACCAAGCTTCCTTTACACACAGGAGGAGGAGATTGACACTGACAACAGAAACACATCATATCCTTACAGCTCTCACCAAGGATAAGGCAGCACTTAAGTACACACACACACACACACACACACACACAGGGTTTCTCTCACTCTCTTCTCTCTACATATGAAAACTTCAGCTCTTCTTTTTGTAGTCGCTCTCTCCCACAAGGTTCTCCTTCTGCCCCCTGGTTGCTTAGGTTATAAAAGAGGTGTTGCGTAAACCTGCCTCAGGAGAAGGGCTTGATGATGAAGAGAATGTGATCCTGCTCTCTTTATGTCGGGGGAGGAAGGAGGGAGGGAGGACAGAGACAGAAGAAGAGTGCATAACTAAGCAAACATAATCTACTCAATTGTTGATTTTGGTAATGGTGAAAGTGACAGTAATATTGAACAAACATCACTCTGGTTATTGAGCAAAAACCATTCATGCGTTTATAAAATAGGAAGTTCCCTTTTTACCAGCGCCAGTATTATTAAACAGTAACATGGCAGCTATCTGAAAAGCCTCAGTTCTCTATCCACCGGAGAAATAGCAATCCCTGAACTAGGTTACATGAATTCAGGAGAATATATAGAATGACAAATACTTCGAAAGGCATAACAGGCTAAATTGGGAGAAAGAGGTGACAGGAGTCAAAGAATATGGAGCTATGACGAGAACAGAGAGTCGGCACCGCGGGAGAGAGAGGGGAGAAAGATGATGGAATGAGAAAAAGAGACGGGATAGCGAATGGGGGAGGGAGGTCATGGATGTCACGGCATGTTAGTCAGAATGCTGAAGTTGCCGTGGTGACAGGAGGGCAATGCCAGGGTGGCGGGAGGCAGAGTCACATGACCCAGCGTCAGGCCCTGGAGGAGGATGCCACGCACCCTCCTCTGACCACAGACCCACCAGATGGGGGGGATGGAAAAGAAAGGGGGGAAGGGAAGGGAAGGGAAGGGGGAAGATGGGGGTGAAAACCTATAGGAATTTATGTATGTGACGAAAAACGAAATTCTATGCTGCGTTGTGATATTGGTACGGTGTATTTTACAGCATTGGGTTAAGACAGTGAATCCCTTCGAGCTCCAGAGGTGCTCCCTGTGGTGGTGGTGGTGTGTGTGTGTGTGTGTGTGTGTGCGTGTGTGTGTATGGAGGGGGGTGGGGGTGTATTGAACGACTACCTGATTCTATATTTTAATGCTACTAATTTTGTTCTCTCTCTGGTTTCACCCAGTCCTTCTCCATTTGGAATCATGAGCACACAAAAACACATGTCCACAAAACATGCTACACGTATAGCCACTTAAGCATGCACACACACACACACACATACACATACACACACCACACACACACAGGATGATCAGGTCTGATCTATATCCTCTCCCCTTTTCTAAAGGTGAGATCATATGCCACTTCTAGACTTCTGACATAGGCCTATATGTTCAAACACGGAAACAAACAAACTATTGGGAAACTTTGAAGAGCAAACTCCTTGAAAGTCCTCTGGCGGAAAGAAACTAGCCTGTCATTCAAGTGAGAAACCACACCCAAACCTCTGCAGCTACATCTACAGTCTGCCATGGAGCAACAGCAGCCAAGTAGCTGAAGGAGTGTCTGACTCACATAGGCTACAGTTAAGATTGTGCTATCATACATGTCACTGTTGGGGTTAATGCCCCATACATTTGGGAATTTATCCTGTTAGCTCTATGTGCTAATTATACATTTAATTATACCTTAGGCAAAGCCAAATAAAATTCCAGTCAGGCATGCCTCCATGCACCCGATGACCTGATTTTCCCATCGTAATTAAACACTGATTGTAAGTGAACTCAAACTCAATTACAAATCAGGTCCTTAAGCATTAGCTTCTCTTCACTGGCAGCCATGAACAATAGTTATAAATCTACACAGGGGGTGCCGCTAGTAACTAGTCCCGTCTAACTGGATCTTCTGGCCTAGTTTTCTTTCAGAATTAGCTCTGGTGCATACCAAGGCAACTGTGCTATGATTATCAGAGGATGGGTATAAAGAGCAGTTTGACTGTGTGCCCAGTGGGATCCATCTTGTGACACAGTGGGGCGGTGTCTGGGGGCCTGTTTAGACAAACCCTGCGCTCTCTCCTTTATTCCTCGTCTATTCTGCTCTCTCTCCCTCTCACTCTTTCTCTCTACCTTTGCTTTTGTTTGCCCATCTCACTCTCCTTCCCTTGAGATGCGTTTTCTCAACCGTTCTAACCGTTCGTCACATGCTCTCTGTCCAAAATCTCTCAGATCAGAGATGTGATCAGGAAAGACAAACTAAACAGGGAATCCAATCAGAAATGAATGGGAGTTGCATGTCCAGAAACCGTGAAATTAAAGACGAAAAAAACAAAAAACAGTTACACCGCTGCTTTGCATATATTCCTCATCATCTCCCTCCCAACTTTCTCCCTCCTACCACCTCTCTTTCAGTGCAGGCTGAAGACATGTCCAGACAGTACAGTTGAAGGAATGACAGGAATGAGAGGAATTCCGGGGCATTCCCATCCCGGCTCAGTCTGTCAGCTCCGAGTTAGAAGGCCACTCCCTGATTTACAGAGGCAGAGCCGAATCAAGTCGTCCAGAGAAACTGATCAAAGACCGGTCGTGACGTGTCAGCTCATACTGGCTTGGGATGAGACTCAGGAAGGACTAACTGATCCTGGATATGCTTACTCAGACCGGTAGATATATAGCATGCCCAGAATGATAGCACACACAGACAGCACATACAGTATACCAAAACTATTGAAATAGATTTCAATTGCTCCAGCATAAATCTACTTATTTGAAGACCACTCACAATTCAGCTCCCATGGGATTGACTGATAGCACTGTTCAAAGTACAGTATGGTCAAAGGAACTGATAAAGCTGCATGGATTAAGCAACAAATGGGTAATAAAGACGCTGTCAGATCTAATCCAGGACGCTGTTACTGTGCTGCAATAGTGCCTTGATACACGCGGAGGTGAGTGATGCCTCTGCCGCTTGTGTTAAAATCTGGGCATCGGAATGCTGCAGGAATGTGAACTGCAGTGTGTTTAAATGTGTAAAATGTAGGTTAATTGCAGTGTGTGTGTTTGTGTGTGTGTGTGTGTGTGTGTGTGTGCATGTGTGTGAGAGGAAGAGAGAGAGAAAGAGAAAGACAAAGCTTATTCAGCCAAGTGTAAGACAAACAGGGAGCCAATGGTTGCTCCAGTGTTGTTATGGTAATGTCAGTCACAAAAAGAAATGACAGTAACACACACAGACGCACACACAATAAAATTCACTACACTGCCATACGGACTTTCCATGCAGATACTGCCATGCGCATTTCTCTTTTTTAATTAGAAGTGTCAAGCAATGTGATGTGCCTAAGCAAGAGAGAGCGCGCAAAAAAGAAAGAAAGAAAGTGCAACACAGTTAAATGGATTTCTGAGAGCACACTCCCTAAGACAGATACATAACAGCACGCTGCACATCTGCCAAGAAAAAAAAAGCAAAAACGAAAACCACACTCTTGAACACAACAGAGCCTCAGAAATAGCATGATGACGTGGGGAGAGCAAGAGAAGCCTGTAATTCAGCAAGGAGCCTATATAGTGATTAAGCCCCATGTAAAAAATGCAAACACACACCACCCACTCTCACTGGCTCTGTCGCAACACTTCCTGTCACTGCAAATGCTTCCAACAGCAGAAAGCACCCAGAATCACAGATCTTGCATCAGTGCACCAAACAACACGCTTACTCTTATTTTCACCATTAAGACATCTTTTTTTTTTTACTTTATTGTATCCAGGGACGGTAAGATAATATAACATGTTGCAGAACTGTCAAATCTGCCTGTACAAATACTTCTACATCCCCAAAAATTAGCTTTGGAAACACAAGCACACTTCCGCTGATGAGCAAACAGAATAAGACGATGACAACTAAGAGAAAGACAGACTGATCGAATGGACTGATACCCTCTTCCCTTACAGTCACCATTCCAGCAGTGACTGAACTCCCAAAGGTCACGAGGCCACACTGAGCAGCCATACCACATCCCAGCCCCCCCCTTAACCATGGCAACCACATCACATGACCATCTCCTGTGACCAGTGACCATTGACAAGCTATGCCATCTGTAAACCTGCAGACCGCTGATTTCCTGTTAGCTGAAAGTGAAACCACTGAATTTAAAAATAGCCACATTAAATGCCTTGAATCTGAAGAAAACGCTGCAGTTGAAAATGTGGCTGCAACACATTGACAAATAATAACTACATGGCTGAAACTAATTCACCTCTCTACATAGAAGCAAAGTTGATGAAAGTGAAACTTTCACCTTCTCTCCAAAGGAAGAGCGAGATGAAAAAGAAAAAAACAGGAACTCAACAGGCCCTTTCCTCTCCAAAGGGCAAATTCTTCTGCTATCAGATGTTTATACCACAGCAAGAGATTGAACCAGAGCAGCAGTTGGAGGTGGGGGGTGCATTTACAGTATCTGGGGCATAGCTGTAATAACTTACCTCTCATCCACCACCACTTTAACTGTGCTAGCCTGGGGTAGGGTTCAACCTTAGCTCTGTACATGTCTAATCACACAATCTGTATCAAGACCTTGGAGGAAACACGCCATTAGCCTTGATATCCCATTGAGGCAGATATCACTATGGTACAGCCACAGCCTGTAGCAGACAAGCTCCTCCATACTAGGCAGATCTGAAGCCTGATACCAACAACCACACAGACACGCGGCAAGTTCGCGGAAAATGAAACGGACGCAGAATATTATGGGGCGATGGTTACAGAAATGCAGGTCGGAGGCATTTGTGCACAGTGCCTCTCTTCTTTGTACATGCAGAGAGTAACATGTGTGTGTGTGGATGCACCTCGCTTTCACTTTCTTTCTTTCTTTCTCTCTCACACACACAGACACACACAGTGGGCACCTAATGTAAAGGCTGTTGTGTGCGTACACCACTGTCTGATCCCACCTGTTGGGAGAGGCACAATCCAGCGGCCATTGTTTAGAACTCTGACATTTCACACTCTCTCTCTAGAATGCCCCCCCCACCCCTCTCACCCTCCTCCCACCCCCCTCAACATACACACACCCCACGAGCCCCACCCCCCACCCCCACCCGAGTCACATGGTGCAGTCAAAGCCGAAGGGACACATGACACCATTGCCTGCCCTGGCTAATAGAAACAGAGATACACAGTTCCTCATAGGGTTTGAGCCTATGCAGGATTGATAGGCAGAGACATATGCTCAGACTCATAAGACACATACACACCATGACACACATACAGACAGCGTGAAAGATCAGCCCAGCTCAACACATATTCACTCTTAGAAACACTGGATTCTATGCAAGGTTTGGCCTGTGTTTGTTTACTCTTTCCCCCTCAAGCCATACAGCAGTCGACCAGCCAGCCGGGGCCAGGTAATCCCCATAGGTAAACACACCAGCGCTGGGCTCGCTCAGTCATACCGGCCTCTCCACATCGCACCACTACACCCACACACACTGTACCGAGACCCAAGCTCAGGGCTGAAAACACTACTACACCCACACATTTGAAGGAGAAATTTCTCTGGAGCTGCGTACCCCAGCCTCGACGGTCTATTAATGCATGTGTGGATGATGAGTGGTTAGAGGAGCTTTCATCTTAATCCAATTTGCACATTTAGTAAGGGTCCATCAAATAAGCAAATATCACAAATCTCACTGGATGCTCTTCAGTTACCTTTGCCTGTTTTCCTCACATTCTGTGGCTGTCTCTAGTGCTGAAATGATTAGTCGATTCATTGATTAGTCGATCATCAGAAAATTGATTATAATTTTGATAATCCATTAATCCTTTTAGTCATTTATCAAGTAAAAAAAATGAACATTTGCTGGTTACAGCTTCAAAAATGCTATGATTTTTTGGCTGCTGGTCAGACTAAGTAAGCAATTTTAAGTAGTCTCTGGTAACATGTGATGGACATTTGTCATTATTTTTGACATTTTATAGACTAAGTGATTATTCAATTAATCAAATAAATAATCAGTAGATTAATCAATTATGAAAATAATCGTGTAGAGACAGTCCTAGCTGTCTCTACAGTTAAGAGGATGATGCCGTTTAAGGAATGATGAACACTTGTCCAAACTACACCTGGTAACCTTGTTTAAGCTCTGCAAACTGGCAAAAAGCTATTATGGCACAATATAAAAACAAATAGACTTCCACAGAGAAAAAACACAGCTTGGTCTCTTTTTAAAAAAATTCAATTTGTATTAAAAGTCTTGTTTTTAAAACAGACAGACCACTGTTAAAAGGCTGGTCTGAAATTAAACTTACAATCAGGTTAGATTTGTCAATGGTACATCGTCACATTTCCTGTTAAAAACAACAACAAAATAAACAGAACAAACAGAATTCCTTTGATTTAAGTGGTCTGGAAGGTAAGCGTTTGGTGTTGTCATCAAGTCTAGGGGTTCCAGTACCTGTGTATTTCAATATATAAGTTTGGCCAAACCAAGTAGACATTGCAAAATCAACACCTTATAGACTTCAAAAAGGCCAACTCAAAACAGAAAGAAAACCGCCATTCCATTAACAAAAAGCCTTTTGTATATTTTTTTCTGCCTCCACCCCTACGAAATTATCCAGAAGAACAGTTCACTACTTTGTGGATTGCCATGTTCAAGGGTTCTTTTGGTGATCCATGTAGGTTGGCACTGAATCTGAACAGCTGATTTGTTTTGGAAAGGCACTCGACACAAGGGCGGTCAGGTCAGGGGTCACCGTCCCTATGTCACTTCAGTTAAGGTCCTCTAGCACACTGAAGAGGAGATGAAGAAAAAAGTGGCACTCGTCACGTCACTCCACCAACAGTTGAGTGGTGTCAATTTCTTTTGACTTTGGAAAAAAATAGGATTTTGAGTGTTGTGGATCATCGTTCCAAAATGGTTTAGGGAGAAATATCACCCAATAAATCCTTACCCACCCCAAACTGTGCAGTTATTTAACAAAATATACTCTATCCCTCTGTCTTCTTATACAGAAATATCCATTTATGTGCGTCTAAGTGTTGCTCTCCATGTCTTTGCCGTTGGGGTTTTGTTCCAGCTGTCAGTACAATCGGAACCGGGGGGAGGGGGGGGGGGGGGGGGATTGGGGGCGTGGTTTGCAGAAACTGTGGATCTGACACGGTGTTGACATCAATGGTGGACATTGATCGTGCTGCAAAGATACTCCAACCCAGCAGAATTCCTGAAGAGTGGACCCCTCCCTCCATCTCAGTTGCTCCCCTCCTCCTCCTCTCGTCCCCCTGCAGCATTCCTCCCTTCGTTTTCCTCCAAGGCCAGGGTGAGACACGAAGAAGAGCTCAACAGTACACACTTCCTGCAACACACTGCAGCAGAAACAGAGACAGAGAAAGACTCATCAATGAACAGTACCAACGTCTCACAAAAGATACAGTGGGAAATGCACAGTGTTTTGACCATTTCAGTACACAAGCTAACAGTCTTGGCTCAACTTAAACCTACTTGCTGACCCCTGAATGTAGGCCAAACAAGAACATCAGAATTCCCCTACCGTCTCTTAACCTCATTGTGGAAATGCTATTTGAGCGCTTGCTTAACAACACTGTAGGCCTACAGACTCAACAGCTTAGTTTGTAAAAGTAATTCAGTCTGTCTAGGCTTGCCCCTCCAGTTCTGCAAATGAGTCAGACACTTCCCCAATCTGCTTAGTAAAACAAAAGACTGCAAAGTGCCCCAGGCTGCCAGTTAAAACTAAGGATGTGCTCATATGAACAGCAGTTGGCACGGAACTAACTGGCTTCAGATTAAAAAAAACATAAGAGCCATTTGTTCAAATTGGAGCACTTTCTATTAGCCAAGTTAAACATTCATCCAGTATTCTGCTTTTCACTCCCGTTATGCTCAATATGGAGATGTGCAAAGAAAGGATTTCAATGACATTTTCATAATTGCCCTACTACTTGTCAGGCAGTGCCTGACAAGTAGAAGGGCAAACGATTATTGCTAAAAGCTTTTCAGTTCCAGTGTCTGTCTAACTTGGAGCGGCTGTGAGTGGCACACTTACCATTGCAAACTTAAAACTGAGCAAAGAATAAAACTTTAAGGTTGTCCATTTTTTAAAGAATGACACAAGACGAACAGCACTGGTCGTCGCCATTTGGTGTTGAGGCATAGTTCATCTGTCGGACTATCTCTGCGAACAGTTCGTCCACCGAGCCTTTATTTTTGGCTGAAGTCTCCATGAACGGGCAGTTCCAGTCGTCCGCCAGTGCCTTCCCTTCACCGGACGAGACCTCCCTCTCCCCCTCCAGGTCCACTTTGTTTCCAACCAGTATCATCGGCACTCTCTCGTACCGTTTCACCCGAATGATCTGATCCCTCATCGGCTTGATGTCCTGGAAGCTCTGCTGGTTTACCAAGCTGTAAACCAGGATGAAACCCTGACCGTTTTTGATGTACAGGTCTCGCATGGAGGCGAACTGCTCCGTCCCCGCCGTGTCCAGGATCTCCAGGACGGACGGAGAGGAGTCCACCTCGATCTCCTTCCTGTAGAAATCCTCTATCGTGGGGTCGTATTTCTCTATGAAGGATCCCGTCACGAACTGGACGGTCAGTGCCGACTTGCCGACCCCTCCGGACCCGAGAACCACTACTTTGTACTCTCGCATGGTTCCCAAACAGTTACCCCCAACACCAGGACTCCTGCTTCCTCTCCGAGCCCGCTAGCCGCCCTGCTGGGTTTCAAATCGCGCACCGTTGCTCCTCCACCAGCAGTTTTCAACGGCTGTAGTCTGTGTGGATACGGGGCGTGGTCGTGAACAAGCGGCGTTCAAAGTGTAAATACGGTTGTTTCGGACCCAGACCCAGCACTAGTAATGTGGCATGTTGAGTCCCCGACGACAGCCCCGCCGGTCCTTGTGCAAGGTTCCCACGTATTCGCTCAAGTAGCCACCGTGCGCTCTGTTTGCCAGTGTCAAGTCAGCCAGAATACAACATTTGCACTTCCGGTTCGAACTTTCAAAATGAAAGCACAATTGACTAGTACGTGTTGCAAACGTTTTTCCAGTAACACTTGTTCCAAAGTGAAAATAAAGAATAGATCCAAGGAGGAATTAGTTATTTTAGGCTTGAATTTGCCCGTCGATACGGTACTCAGCAGGCAATAGCCTACCTTGTGGTGTTTTGCAATACAATATTTCTCTCTATTTTACAGCTACAGTTTCACTCCATACATAATGTAATGGTTCCACCGAGACTTTTTGTTGTTCTGTACAACTCCGTACATATATATTTTTTTCATGTGACAATTTTTATCCTTTCATTTCGAAAGCAAAACTGTCTACTTTCCGGTGTTATTCTGTCTGTCTCTGGCTAGCTTGACGCAGCTGTACGTGAGTACTTCAGCTCTTCCTGCCCACACTCAGCACGCAGTCTGCGTCTCACGTCACTCAATAAATAGTCGGGCTCTCTCGTTCTTGTTAAAGGTGCAGTGCGGCTGTTATCGTACAATCAGTGGGGCTGACAAGGGCCCCCGCAGACTTGCCACACCTTAGTTTCGACATCACTGATGCATAGGCTTACTGCTGCTTGACTCATTCTCAGTGCTCCACAAACTTCCTGGAAGAGCCTATCTACTGCAACTGCTGTGTTTCGGTAATTGGTTTACGGTTTCCAAAGAAATTATTTTTACACAGGTTCTTTAAAAAGGTATTTCAGCAGAAGTGACATAAAATGAAACAATAGGGAGTGGCTCACATCATCATCCCCATGTAGTGTGACCCCACATTGTGACAAATTATAGGCTTTGTCTCACATGTCCAGACACTTCTACGCTTACTTTGTTGATATGATCCAGAATCAGAATAATCCTCATTTCCTTGTTCACTGACTTGTGCTATAGGGCCTCCTTCTGTCGTCAGATCAATCTCTGGACCACATTGCTGCTCTCAGGCCTACAAGGAAGGAATGTTGTTTGTGGCCAGGTTGTGTTGCCTGCAGCGCATGACAAAGACAGTTTCTCACACTTATTCTTAATCTGAGAGTTACTTGTCACTTGTGATGTAATCTTTCATCCATAAGGCCATAACAGTGGAAATGGGAATTTCAGTGGAAATGGCCTTATGTAATAAGATAGTAATAAAAGCGATTATTTGAATCATCAGCAGAGCCCGTGCCTGTGTGTGTAGGTGTTTGTGTGTGTGTGTGTGTACGCTACCCATCATGACAACCCCTAGCTAAACTAAACCGCCGTTTCTAATCAATGCCCGTCAGCATAGAGCAGAGATGATTAAACCTCATTGTGACCTCATCACCTCGGGGGATGGCTGGGAAAACTCTGCCGGATCGATAGGATTTTAATCTATCCACAAATCACCAACAGAGATACAACACACACTCACACAGCGGTTAGAGTCATGAATGGAGTAGACTGAATCAGAGTCTGTGAGTCAGTCATTATTTCTGTGACTGGTGTACCTGGGTTCAAAGGAAGAGTTTATGGGTCACACAAAAACACACAGCATTGCCACACAGTCACACACAGACACAAGCATGCATGCAGATGCAGACACATCCATAGAGAGGATTTTGCCACAGATTTGGTTTAAGGTGATCATGGCTGAAACATGTGGATTGGCCTGTCATGTGGTCAGTCAAAGCGCCCTGCAGCCAGCCCCTCCCCAAATCCCATTAAGAAACAACAACTCAAAGCCTGCATAAAGGCAATCAGCGCTTTGCCCCATGGGGAGCGAGGGGTAATCTGACCCAGAGCCTTGTGATGTGGATTGTCACATCTATGAGAGTGATCACCCCGGATCCAGGGCCCAGGCAGTCCTGTCAGGAGAGAGGAGAGTTTGTTTTCACATGCTAGTGATAATTAGATAGACATGGTCACTTTATCAGCTAATGGTGTGTTGCCCCCCAGGTGAATTCTCTACAACAAAGGACTGGATAATGATGACATCTGGCTTCTCACACAATTGCTGTTGGTGTTTAGGTTATTGGCCTTAGATATAACCGGTCTGCTTGTTTGTTTGCTCACCTAATCGCATTGATTAAACTAACACTCTATATGCACAAGTGTACTACTTTCTCATTCTTTCTTTCTTTCTCTCTCTCTCTCTCTCTCTCTCTCTCTCACACACACACACACACACCATCAAATGAGCAACTAGACAGACAACATTTAGTTATTTGATACTGAATAAAAAGCTTACTTGATGTTAGTAAAAACAGGTTAAGCACCTACACACACCAGTACAGGCGACGTTGTGTTAAATACCCGCATTTGTGTTACCGACATTTTTCCACACACTTTTACACACACACACACACACACACACACTGCTGAAAATATTGTGGGTTCCTCATAGCTAAACACAGGACTCTTACATTGCCTTAGTGTACAGATTGTGTAAAATGTTTCATGTCTAAGCAAAGACCCTAAGCCAACTATCATTTACAATAATGTGAGATAGATAACAAAAATCTAGTTCCTTCTACATCATTCTGTGTTTGCATTTTCAAAAGTTTCTTTACCACAGTTCTTACTCTGCTGTAACCTCGACTGAGGGGCCTTGGCTCACTGCCCACTACCTAACACCACTTTCATCCCATACCATCCCAGCATGCTCTAATTGAAATAGCTCATGGACTGCCCCTCCTGTGATCCATTGAGTAAAAAGTGCACATACACAGTCACACAATAGGATATACTGTATAGTGACAGGTCTTTAATCCTCACACCTAGCCCACAGAGTGACAGTAGACTAATTAAAATGTCTGAGATCACTGAGCTAATTAATGACAGAGAGAAGTCCACACCAAGTTTTGTCTCCCACTGGGACCAAACAGCAAGTCCAGGCTGTTAATTCAAAAGGAAACCTCATGGCAAAATATTATTCTCTTCTGTGGTTTGGGTGTATATAACCTCCTATGTGTGAATAGCTGACCTTGAATTAATTACTTTATTTTCATTATTTGTATGTCCACTTATCCCTTCTGGCAACGTGTATGTATGTTTTGATTTATGAATAATTCAGTTGGAGAGAGGTGCCCATTCATCATTTCATTAGGATGAGAGCACGCTGTAAATAAAGTACTCTCCAAGGCCATCT